>NW_017305694.1:315376-315979 GCF_001594115.1 Trachymyrmex septentrionalis
TTGATATTGGAAGGCAACGGAGAATCCGTGCTGTTTCCCCCTGGATGCAGACAGAGTTCCAGGCCATTCCGTGAGGACGTAAATAAGCGCGAATAACCATAAGCATTCAAGATGGCGGTGCGTATTTTCAAAGATTCTTCTTGGCATTTTTTTCTAGCATGATACTCGCGTAGGAATTTGAGACGCTCCCGTGGGCAATGTTTTTAACAAAATAATATGGGGATGGGTAATAAAACGCAATCTATTTACGTTCTTAGAACTATTACTTATAATTTTTCTAATAATAAAACGCGAATGCTCAGTTTGAAATATGGAGCTGTTGCAGACATTATGACGTGTGTGGACGAGGAAAATAACATTATTTGTGTCATCGATTAACACATAGTTACCAAAGGTGCTCTGTGTCCATATTTTTATCGCAGAGTCCCCGTAGATTATTACGTGAGGTCAGTGGTCACATTCCTTGTGATATAAAGGAGACCAGAAGTTATAGTAACTATCCTCGTCGACACATTTCAGATCGCTATATTTAGTATGACTATTATACATTTAGTTTTATTATTTAACGCGAGTTTATTTAAATTAATCGAAAAATTAACTTTA
>NW_017305694.1:316079-317727 GCF_001594115.1 Trachymyrmex septentrionalis
AACATTATACATTTAGTATTATTATTTAACGCGAGTTTATTTAAATTAATCGATAAATTAACCTTAATTGTCTGTTTTTTCAGGAAGGCGTGTACAAAACTTTTAATATTTACATCGTAACTCTCGGCTTCGAGTGAGGGAACCGCTGTTTCCGATGAAGGCGTATTATCTATAACGGACAGTTGTTCTACTATTAACTACATCGAGAACTAGATTATTAAAAGTTATATTTTGTATTGTAAGTCGTTTATACGTATGTACCTCTAAGCACGCTGTTACGTCAATAGGTATGTAATATTTATCATTTTTAATAACATTTCTAATGGGTTGCTTCGCATTGGCTTTATTGTTTGTCAATTTTTCGTAAATATTTTCGACTTTTATTCTGCAGGCCAAGACATCGACGCTCGCGTTTCTAAGGCGTTGCAGCAATTCGATATGGGCGTCTTGTTGCGCAATGTTTCCTTCCGGCAGATTACAGTCCCCGGTGTCAAGTAGCGAGATAAGAGTGCCCTCTTGCAACTGTAGCCTACTAAGGAGCTGGCGCAGCCATATCGCAGGGCGAGCATGTTCAGAATTCTGAGATTCATCTGTAAAATGAGAATACTGTCAGCCTGGCTTGCTGTAGTACGCCTTTCTAAGCCTATTGGTGTGTACTATTCTAGTGCAATTCTCTCTTATTTTAATTCTCGCGTTTCCGTTGTCGAGCATCTCAACAATTGTGTAAGGACCGACGTAATCGCTGTCAAATTTGCGTGTTTTTCTTTCGAGCTTAAACACGTTATCCTTTGCCTCAACTGTTATACGTTAATTTTTTGATTACAGTAAGCTTTTGACTTTTGCTTCGATTTTTCTAAGTTGGCTTTGGCAATGTTGAATATTGGAAATTTCGATGAATAGATTTATTAAGTAATGTTTGTATGTCTCGAAATTGCTTTCTTGATTAATTCCTGATGGTATTCGCGCAGGAGTACCAAACACTAACTCGTGCGGAGTGAACGCTGTGCACCGAAGTGTTATACGAGAAACTTGCCCTTTCTACGAGGTCACCCCAGTCCTCATTTTCATTAATAAAACATTTCAGGAATTCCACGAGAACATGGTGTGAACGCTCCAAAAATCCATTAGATTGCGGATAAAAGGCGGTAGTACGGAGTTGCTTAATTCGAAAATTTTTTTGAACAAATTTCATTAAGTGACTTGTGAAGTTTCTGCCTTAATCAGTAAGTATACTTTTAGGGCAGCCAAACCTGCATATGAAACTGTTAATAAATCCAATTGCTGTAGTTTCGGCGGTAGCGTCCAACAGAGAAACGTAAATGGAGTGAGAAGATCCTGTATCGTGGGGACGTATGCATGTCCACGCACCGTTCTGTGAAAAGGCCCTACTATGTCTAGCGCGACTTTGTCGAAAGCTCTACCTGGAGTATCTGTAAGTATCATTTGTTGTCTAGTTTTTCGCCTTACCAGTTTCTTTAACTGGCATGTACAACATTGTCTAAATTCCTGTATTTAACTCTTTAGATTCCAATTCCACGAATTTGAATCTAAAGCGGAGATAAGTTTTATAACGCTCTTGTGACCGCCTGGAATAGATTCGCGTATAATACAAATTCTATCTTCCACTGGAGGAGTAATAATATTATAA
>NW_017305694.1:317827-319624 GCF_001594115.1 Trachymyrmex septentrionalis
GATTTTCCCGTATAATACAAATTCTATCTTCCACTGGAGGAGTAATAATATTATAATTACAAATAGTGATTACAACAAGGTGCTTATTGAAAGCTTTTCGAAGCTGAGAGAGTATGTAATCCCTGGTAATACTGTCAACTTTTTCTGTCTTGGATATTCTGAAGGAGTGCAAAGATAACTTTGTCACAACGTCTAACAAGGATGCAAAACATTCGTCCAGTATTCTATTGTCGATTCTAATATTATTCTTAATATTTTCAAAAAAATCAAAGTATGCTCTTTAAACATGCACCATTTTTTCGTATGGCTTATAGAGGCATAAATAAGCTTAATAGATTTATTAAAGTTCAGAAAAATGTAATACCTCAATCTTCTCAATCCAATGATAGGTCCTAAATCAGCAGATAATTTCTTATCATAAAATTATTTATTTTCTGGAACATAGTTCTCTCTTGAGTAAAACGGCAAGGAGTAGTTTTTCTGTTAAGAGGTTGCAACTAAAAAATTAACGATTATATATTTTTACCAGATTTATGCCAAAATCATATTCATTAATAAAGTTTTAAATGTATTTTTAATTGCTTACCTCTTGAGTATAGATTAGTTTTGAGGTTGTTTTGAGAATAAGAGATGGAGCTCGAAAATCGAAAAACCACTGATTTAAGAGTCTTCTCTGGAGAGAACCACTTCTTAAAGAGTTCCTAATTCTGAGCCTGAAAGCAATTTCCTATTGTTAATTTTAAGAGGTGGGGGGCTGAGTTCATTTTTAAATTAAGATTCTTAACCGGGACAAGCTCAAAATTTTTTTTTGTGGGATTTGGGAGCTTATAAATTGCTCCAAATTCTAAGCTATCCGCTTTTTTATTTTGGCATGGTGGGGACCAACTGGATAAGGTATTTAATATTTACTTGGATGAACTTTATGCCAGTTAAAGACTGATTTGTCCTGTCTATCCTGATGTAAGCATATGTACTTTTTATTTGGACATAACGAAATTTTTAGCAGGGAAGACATTATATTTGAGACAGTTTTAAAATAAAAACGGAACTATGAATACCGCTCCATGTTTTTTACGTTTCACAGTTGTAGTCCTTGAATCTTATGGACATCCATAGACAGAGAGGGCAAAGATTTAGAAAGACACCGTCCAACACGTCTGCACACTTTATGTTATCCCTTCCACCATGCGCGTTATCAAATGGCAGCACAAGCCAGAATTTAGCGCCTCTAGTATGGAATAAAATTCGCGTGGAATTCGAAAACCCATGTGGTATAGTACAATTATAGACATCCTATAAAGCAGTAAACCTTTTTTTATTTATACTTTTAACAAATAATTAAAAACAGCTAAAATCTGTTGGAGATCACTCAGGATCATGATTTTGATAACATATGTTAAAGTCAAAGTCACCGGAGTAGAGGGATCCCCTAATCGAAAAATTTACTATTAGTTTTTTTAATATGACGACTAAAGTGTCGAATATACGTTTATTATAGTACAGGGCACCTATCATGGAACAAAATTGGAATGGATTCCGATTGGAATTATTTCCTCAGAAAACACAATAGAAATCTAGAGAATAATTGAACAATTTTTATTGAAATCCAATCTGATTTTGTTTATTCCATGATAGGTGCTCAGGATCTATTTTGTAGACAATATCACGAGCTATGTTTTTTTTGTACAATCAATATTTTAGAAAATATTGATCAAAAACACATTTTTTTCATATAATTTTCAACATGACGGCCTAAATATGTCCCCCCAAAAAATGTTTTCAGATTCAGCAATGAAA
>NW_017305694.1:319724-331050 GCF_001594115.1 Trachymyrmex septentrionalis
TATTTTTTTCATATTATTTTCAACATGGCCTAAATATGTCCCCCCAAAAAATGTTTTCAGATTCAGCAATGAAAATTACTTTAAAAAACTAAGCGTTAAAAAAATCGATGAAAGGGAAGCTAATCTGTAAGTTTACTAAATGTATCGAGAAAAATGCGATTAAAGTTCCAATATAGTTACAATAATCTAGATCGTTTAGTTATAAAATACAGGATAACACAATTTTATATGGAAGGAAAAATACGAGGAAATTTCAAAGTAAGCCGAGGGAAAAATCGAAAATTTAAAGAAAAAGTAGGGAAATATTAGACCACTGTATTGAAAACACTGCTCATTGCTTGCTTTCACTGAAATAAGTTAGCATTAATTAAACTATGTTTATCATAAGTATTAAATAACTTCCATATTTAATAAATTGACTTTAGTTGCATAATCATTAAAATAATTAATCTTAAATAAATATCAGAAAAAATATATATTAACAGAAGCAAAAAAGATAAAATACTTCAATGTATACAATACATTCATAAATATGAGGTGTGTTCAAAAAATATCGAACCTTTGGTCGGCAAAAAACATTTATTCATACACAATTCATTTATTCTAATCTCTTTCAAAGTAGTCCCTTGGTAAAGCACACACTTCTCCCAGCGGTCCCGCCATTATTGGAAATGCTTCTGGAACGAGTCTTTTTGCCGACCAAAGGTTCGATATTTTTTGAACATACCTCGTATATACATCGTAAATTGTTGTAAATATTAATGTAAATACAATTTAAACACTTAAATACATCTTTTTTATGCTACACACACATAGATAATAACCTAAAATAAATTATGTTTAAATTATTGTACACCTTTACTAAAAATATATATATGTATAATTGCAGACATTAGCGAGTCAAAACAAATTTATTTTCATTAATTTCTTTTCCACATTTCTCAGTTCGTTACACTTAAAATACCATAAAATAATTTTTAAGAGAACAGGTGTATGCAATACAAACACCATTTGCATAGTTGTGTTTAAGTCGGACAGTACAATAATATCGCATTTGAGACGTTATTATATGCATAAATAGTTTACGCATAAATAACCAGCGATATCGTTTGCGTTATCGGAAAATTGTGGAACATGACCTTAGTTATATGTATGTTATTTCAAACACGTTAGTGAATAATTTCTACTAAAATTAATGTAAGCGCACATGACTCATTGTAATAACTCCTATTAACAGAAAATTTCCGAACGTGACTCATTTTTTATCTATGGCCAATCAATTATTACAGCACAGTTTAATTTATACGGCTCATATAAGAAAGATATGGCGTATAAACATGCAATTAAAATAAATTACATTGTAACATAATATAATAATAATAATAATAATAATAATAATAAATTTTATTGACATGTCTAAAATACAGAAGATTTATGACAGGCATTTCATAAACTTAAGAAGATCTCAAAAAAGTGAGGCGCCAGCATAATATATTCATAAATATAAAAATACGAATATATCTGATATAATACAATAACGTTGAATCAACATCTCAGGAAACGTTGAATTGCAACACTGCAAATGTTGTACCAACATCACAAAGTGTAGAGTCAACGTTGAAAATATGACATTGCAGAAACGTTCAATGTTTGTTGAGCCTATATCTTACAGTCATTACAATTAAACATTGATTCAATGTATATATACAATGGAGACTTTACTAATTCATTCGTAAAAAATTTTTTATACATTGATTAATCCAGTTTTATTGCTAGAATAAGTATTACTGATTAGCATCGTATTCCAGAATACATATGATAAAATTATGATTAAAAAAAGAAATATTTCTTTCTGAAATCAAGAATTAATTTTGTAGTTCTGAAGCGATTATTTATCCTAAAGCTATATCATATCCAATGCTGCATGATCTCTGTAATCATACGAAAACCTGCTACTTCGACGATCCATGAACATTGAATGTTAATGGATGTATAAAGCTATGCTTTTATATAATTATATATGTATAAAATATTTTTTTCCGAGTGAGCTTAATACTTGCAAGCATGTGCATACTTCTACATTCGCATCCATTAAAGAGTATAAATTTTATAATTAATTACATTATGTACGATAAAGAACGCCAAAATCAGTCAAATTTGGATGTTACAAATAATACATTATATATTCTTTTTAAAATAAACAAAATAAATGGCGAAAAAGAGTCGTCGCATAATATATATAATTAAAGATAACAGTCAAAGATACATAAAATAAAATAAAAAGTACAACGGCGTATATTAAATGCATTGCGGCGATTTTCATTTCCTGTTCGGATGCGTTGTCAGCACTTGACTATGTTTCTTAACATCGGTTTGATTGCCCCATCGCACATACAACATTAAGCTACGTCGAGATCCATCACATTTGCTGATTTCCGCGCGTTAAAAATGTTGCATCACTGAATGTTATCGATTTATTATTATCTTTTTCTGTTGTATTCTTTTATGTTCTTTTATGTCTTTTGTATTATATTCTTTTTACATCTGAGGAGGGCTCAATCCAGCAGCCGAAACTTGTTTGTTTTACATTTTAATATACGACGTTGTACTTTTTATTTTATTTTATGTTATGTATCTTTGACTGTTATCTTTAATTATATATATTATGCGACGACTCTTTTTCGCCATTTATTTTGTTTATTTTGTTTATACATAAAGAGTCTTTACACCGCTGTTACATATTCTTTTATTAAATCAATTTATTCCAGATATAATTACGAGCCATTCGGTTTCAACACAATCATTCTGAAACGCTAATAATTCCCCCTAAAGTAAATTAGAAAGAAAGAAAAAAAGAAAATAAGAAATTTATTGCGAAAAATATTACTTTAGCCAAGATTTGAACCTGGGATCTCTCAACTTTCTGGGAAGAGTATCTTAGCCAGCTCGATCACTGAGGCTTCGGAAATATTCTTCGCAATAATTGATATGTATAGAGAGAACGTGTTGTACGGCCACGTGTGTATGTACAAACATATTAAGAATTTTAAGCACGTATATGTGAATACATCAAATACGATAAAAAACGCCAAGATCGATCAAATTATATCTGGAATAAATTGATTTAATAAAAGAATATATAATGTATGTATTATTTGTAACATTCAAACCGATTTTAGCATTCTTTATCGTATTTTATATGTTGTGCTTAAAATTCTTAATTACATTATGATTAATATATAAACTAATTACATTAAGAAATATATTTGTTTTTCAAATAAGAAAGATCCTATATTTGGTTGAAATGCTTAACATATTTCTTATGTGAATTTATATATTATACATTCTGATTCTGCATATTACAAATACATTTACAAATCAGAATAGTAATGTAAACATTAAGACCATAGGATAGCAATACAAACAAATTAAATTGTACAAATAATTTAATAATTTTTTTATGTTAATAAGCTTTATAATTTCTTTATAAAAAGAATATTAATTGTCATATATATTTGATTTATTCATGTCGGCCTAATAGTTGCTTTATATTTTCTAATAGCACACTTTATCTAGGGTATATCCTAGAGATGTTCTTAGGATGTTCAAAGGGCACACGGACGTTTTCTCAGAAAGAATTTCTAATATTGAGAAAAAAAAAGATTCTTGACGTACTTAATCTTAACTTAATTGTATACAATATAAAATTATACTATATTAAGATTGAATCAATAATTTTTATTCTACTCCTTCGAATAAAATAAGACGACATCTTTTCTTGAGACGAGTATAACCCGTATAGAAAATTGTTAGGACTTAAAAAAGAATCTGATTAGTATGTCCTAAAATTAATCGGGCCCTATTAGGTTAGATAAACTTAGGCCCTATATAGCATGGAACAAATTGTTTATCAGAATCTATTGAATAAGAAAAAATTATTAGGACCCTATAAGGAAAAATTATCAGAGCCCTACAAGGAAAAATTATCAGGGCCTTACAAGGAAAAACTATCAGGACTGTGTAAGAAAAACTTACCAGGACCCTATAAGGAAAAATTATTAGGAATATGAGAAAATATTATGGGAATTAATTTTATGATATTTTGACGGTTATTTATCCAAATGCGCACCATTCGTGTTGCTCGACCTCCGTAATTGTACGAAAACTGCTACACTTCGATGATTCACAAACACTGAATATTAATACATGTATAGTTGTGATATATTTATCAATATAATCCTAATAGAAATTTGTACAATTTAACTGAACATCTAGTCAGTTACTATTATACTTGTGCTATCAAATACTATATATTAATTCTTGTTATACGAAAATAATGCAACTGATTGTGAGCAAAATTAATTAGATAATTATTCAATGTAATATCAACACCAATAATCAAAATTATGTTTCGTAGACGCGTTTTTATGCAAAATGAAAGAATCGGTAAAAAAAAAATTGCTGTACCCTGCGAGATATTTAACTTAACTTAAAGTTAACAACTATTTATAGGTTAGAAAATCTATCTTATATAACACATATACTCTACCGCTTGGCATCTCTAATAAATCCTTTCCAGATTCTTATAAGAGTTAGCCCCAATAAATAAGTATTTATAAACCCAGACAGCACAGGACATTCATTGGACATCTACTTGGTTTCAATCTGGTCCAAACATCCACGGACTTTGTACGAATGTTTTAAAAACGTACATTATTCAACGTACAAAGTATGTTTATATTTGGACATTTAAAAGATGTTCATCTCATGCAAAAAATTTTTTAATCTGCTTGCGACATGTTGCTTTTACTGATTTAACAAGCGAAAATTTTTTAAAGATCGCACGAGGAGTTTTATTTTTGTTATCTCCAGTAATAAAAATTAAAAATAATTTTATGGTCAGTTATCAAATTTCAATGTGATTGCAATTTTATATTTGATAGCTTATAGCAAAATCTTCTCTAGCAGTTCGACTTGTGTGCGTGCAATAAGTTTCAAATTGTATTTCATTTATATTTGATTGCAATAACTACGATTAACTTATTTTGTTTCTATTATAATTTTTTATTAACGCAATAAAAATGATCTGATTGACGTTTACATTACATATACACAGTATTTCTTTCAACTAAACTAATAAAATAAAATATTTTTATTGTTTTTAGTAACAATAACAAACTATTAAAGAGAAGTGTCTTAAGTCACAAGATTTATAATGAGCAATAATAGATATATATTAACTAATATATAATAATTTGTTATCCAAGTATATAGTTACAATTAAATACGTTTTGATTTACTCTAAAAAAACAGTTATTTGGTAATCAAAACAAATTAATATTAAATATTTTCTTAAACTTGCATTTTTAACTTTATAGTCGTAAAAGAGTAGGGGAAGTCCAGGCAAAGCGAATATTTTTTTATTTTTGCTTATCTATCTGAGATAGTGCTATGAGTCTTTAACTGTTGGAGGAATGACCGACCAGCGACGCCATGAAAGTGCAAAACAATATATGATTGCGCTCGTTTGTATTTGATAGAGAAATAAAAGAAATTGTATGTTTTCTCGCAATTTTCGCTAAGATATGTAGTGTAATTATTAGCAGTAACTGTTTCTTAACTAATATGAATGATTTTTTATAAGAATTCTTTGACTTTAAATGTGTATTTGAAATTAAATTTTTTCACTTATTGGTTAAAACTTATTCTAACTTTTCCAAATTCGCTCCAAGATTCTTTGGGCAAAGTAGATGGCGGCAAAGCGAATGTCCTATCCTCAATGATGCATTGAAAATACCGGGAAGACGCAAAGACAGACAATCTTTCAAGTAAACGAAAAGTACTCAGATTGTTTACATTTCACTTTTGCTTTTTTTTCCACAATGCATGATACATGTTCTGAAAAATACAGCGACTCACCGTCCGAAGATTTAATGCAATAAGTACACCAAATGGACTCATAAAGGCACACTATAGAGGATTTAGTAGCTACTTTTGTGATGACTGCCGACACTAATTTTGATTTTTTTAATTCCATCCTTATTGCTCGAGTGACCCATCCACTTTGCCCAGGAGAGTAGAGCCAAGCGGATGATTTTCTTTTTTTACGTTTTGATTAAAAAGACATTTAAGTTTCTTTATTTTAAGGTTAATTCCATTAATAGAATTATGAAAATAAAAAAGGTTTCTGATTAATTTTAACTGTATCAGTTTTCTTTCCAAACCTTAACACATCCGCTTTGCCTAGACTTGAAATTCATCCAAAAGATAGCTATACATAATAATCGACGCTTCTTGTTAGTCGATCAAACAAATTTTATACATTAACAAAACAATTTTTTAATTTTGGATTTAACAATATTCTTGTTTGCAAACGGAGAATTGGTTATTTAATTATTTATACAAAGATATATGATAAGGATAACGGAGAAAATGTCAACATATAGGCTTTGTGATTTAAAAAATTTTCTTGTACAATATTACCAACTTAATTACACAATTAAATTAAACAAAAAATTATATATTTCAAAAAGACAAATTTTATCATAGACAACGTATTTTTTTATGCTTATTATTTTACAAAATTTCAAGAACGTCTCTATTTAATTTGCGGTCCACTTTGTATTATGAATGTTTCGAAACATTTGATTGACCAGCCAGAAGAAAGAAATTTACTAATTGATTAATCAGAGAATGTTTCAAAACATTTATAGCATTAAGTAGACCGTTACATGTGATTGATTATGATTGCGTTCATATTCACTGCTAGTACTGAGCTTCTATTCGTGAAAAGAAATGTACGTATACGTAAAATTAAAGAAATATTATAAATAAAAATTCTCTAATTAGTGAAAAATTCAGCGATCAGAACGATTTTTTTTATTTTAACCAGCGAACAAAAAAATCAAACTTTTAAAAAAAGAATTGTACTCTATTTGAACTCCAATAATTCTAATGTTGACATGATAAATAATTATGACAGAATAAAAAATTCTTCATTAAATATAATACGGCACTCCCGAGTAATGCTTCTATCGAATGAATGTTCAGCATTGGTAATTCCGTAGTAATATCACAGAGAGAAAATTTACACGATGATACAATATCAAATTCTGTTAATAAAAATTTTATTATTAATATTTTGGATTAGTGCTAGAATTTACAAGTTTTTTGCCAAATATAAAATGAAGATTATAATGATATTAATTAATTAAAAATTATACCTTAATTAATTTTAAAAAATACATAGCACATATATACACAAATGTTTTTTAATTTACGGATGCTTTTCAATTGCTTAACACATCTTAACATACGTATACAGGAATGCACAAAGTGTAGCATTGTACACGATTCAGTTGGAACAGAAATGTGTACGCACGGTTTCGATCCGTTTTAGGTAGAGTTAAACTAAATGTAGCTTTTTCCTCCTGTATTAAATAAAAAAAGTAAAAATGTTTACCACTTAACGTTCTTCAACCTTATTTATAGCTGCCGCAGTTAGTAATATGTAATTGTCACCAGAAAACACAAGCTTACACAGCCCTCGGCTGTGACATATGTAGTATGTTGTATTGATGATAACGAGCAATTGGAACGCAACTTGTGTTGCTGTGTGCACAAAAGTGTCTAGGAAACATATTGTAATTGGAAAGCATCCGTAATTTTGTAGGTGTTTATACAACTTTCAAAAGAAATGTCTTACTATACAATTTTCTTATTTTCTTTTGAATAAAATTGTGTAAACATAAAGCAGTCTTTTTTTTATTGTCAGGGACTACATTACTCTGATGACTCCCTGTATCATCCTTGTTTAATATTAGGTGAACAACAAGGATAAAAAGACACACGAAGACATTCGGATAACGTTTCTGAATGCAGCCCTAATGATATCGATAATACTTATGACATTCTGCTGAAAATTCTGATGAAAAAAAGTAACTAAAAGTAACTAAAAGTTACTTTTTTAGTAACTGTAATTATAACGAATTATTTTTCAGAGTCAATAACTTGTAACAATAACTAATTACCTTTTGAGGTGTAGATGGACCTCCCAAGTAGCACAGCAGCACTTGCAAAGCGCTAAAAAAAAGATTGTATGCTCTTTTTTAACTATTTGTTAATACTTTGTAAGTGCTGTGTGCTACTTGGGCTCGTTTCATGCGAAAAGTCAGATGTCTGTGAGCAGGAGGGGAGATAAGATATGGACCTCGTTTCGCATAGAAACATTATACAAGGAGGGGATAGTTCTTAACATTGTACATAGTAGAAACAGAACGCTATTTATTTAATTTTTGTTGTTCATAACTTTATAACTATTAATGACCTATAAAACTTGTCGGAGGTTACAATCAGGTTAGAATCATAACCTTGATAATATGTATCAAGGTCATCGTAGCAGGGTCCCTTGTTTGATAGATATATTTGCCAAAAAATAAATTATATTATGTCTGTGAAGCTAGCAACCACAAAAAAAATTCGCCCGTAAGCCATAATTAAGTACTAATTTAATGCTAATTTATTGCTCTAAGTCCCGAATTTTGTGCTTCTTTTTATTACAGGTAATTAATTTTAAAAGTGAGGATGCTGACTTTATGTTACGCAAGCACTTCCGTAAAACACATACAGAGTACTGTAAACAAAAAAAATACGTATATTAACATTTTTGCTACTTTTTGGCTGTAAGATATTGCAAAAAAACTTCGAGAATTTTGAATAATTATATTTATACCAATATCGATCACTATACGTGCGCTAGCACCGCGACACTTCTGGTAAGATTTTTTTAACTTAAACAATGAGCAATACAGAATCTGAATATTCTTAAAGCGAATAATTTTAGAAACATTTTAAGACCAAAATTGACCCAGCAATTAATTGCTTTCATCACTTTACTCTTGTACGCGAGCTAGCACCGACACACTACAAGTTGACTTTTGACCATACTAAGATAAAAAAGTCATCTAACAGTGAAGTTGCTAGCTCGCGTACAAGAGCAAAGTACATAAAAGCAATTAATTGCTGGGCTAATTTTGATCTTAAAATGTTTCTAGAATCATTTGTTCCAAGATATTCCGGTTCTGAATGTATTGCTCATTGTTTAAGTTAAAAAAATCTGCTAGCGTGAAGTAAAGTCATTACCGCCACTTTTGAAATTAATTTCCTGCGAATGGAAACAAGCACAAAATTTGGGACTAGAGCAATAAATTAACACTAAATTAGCACTTAATTATAGCATACGCGCAAATTTTTTTTATGATGGGGATGCCAGCTTCACAGACGTGTTATATTATTATGTTATTAATACCTCTTCTGTGGAAACCTCGTTCCGGGTAAAAAATTACAACAGTTTTTAAAACTTGTTTGAAAAAAAGATTAGATTTTTTATCATTTTTTAGACATGCTTTTTAGTAAAAAAGAAAGTTTATTATTAATATTTTATTATTAATATAGATTTATACAGAATTTATATATATTTATTATTTCAAATTATATTCACATTAGATAAAAATTATTTTATTATTAATTTTTGAGAGTTATAAAGTCAATGGACTTGAGAAACATGATTTCGAGAAAAACGCGTTTAAGATTTACGAGTAGGTACTATTAATATAAAATTCGATATTTATAAAGTAATATACAATATTAAAATTTATTGTTTTAATTTATACAATGTTATAGTGTATTAAATACAATCCACTGTTAAAGAGCATAATTTCAAAAAAATTATTAAATAATCAAAGTAATATTTCGTTTTTTTCTTAAATATTTTTTTTTTTATAATGAATACTCTGTCATTATACATATTTTTAATTTATATTAATAATGATTAAGAAAGTAACTTCATATTACAATATAATCACAAAAGAAGAAAAAATACGAAAATTTTAGTAATTTAATAGATGTATATCTGTAAAATTGTTGTAATTTTATAAGTTTGACCTGTAATTAGAACACGACCCATAATTGGGATCGTTATCTTATATAATCTTTCAATGACATATATGTTAATATATACAATAATATTCACTCACGATAATGAAAATGACTGCTTTTAAAAGTATAGTAGCAGTAATTTCGTACTATAATTGTCGCACAATTTTAAAGAATGATAAGATATAGCATTTCTTTATAAAAGAGTTTATAATAAGTCAAAGGCACAACAAAATATTTCAATCGCTAATTGGTTTTACTAGAAGAGAAGAAATACTTCGCAGAGAAAAACTTAGAATTTTCAGACTATAAGTATAAAACATTGAGTTTTGACGTATTTTTTAACCATGAAGGCATTCTATGTTCTTCTGTTATTGACCCTCGTTGAAATCGTTTTTGCAAAATCGGTATGTATTAATATATTGTAAGAGTACACCACAAATTGGTACATAATAATTTTAAAGAAATTTTATTAAAAACAGTTTTTATTATTTGCATTCAGCCTGATAAAAGAAAATAATGTTACAAAAAGTATAATATAAAGATATTTTTATATAAATAAAAGAAACTTGGAGAAATAATAAAAAAATGAATATTTTAGCAAAATTATTATTCCTATTTAGTTTAAGACTATAATACATCTTCAGGATATAATACGTTCATCTATTTATTTTAATTTCTCGGAAAAAAATGTTTTATTTATTTATATCTAATTATATTGTATTAATTATAATATCTAAAATTATACACAGGGTATCCTAAAATTTTTTACCAAGCGCTCTTTTGATAGATAGAACGGACTAAACTGAGTCAAAAAGTCGAAAAAATGTATCATTTTGCAGTTTTCGCAATAATTAACAAGATATTAATTACTAAAAATTGCCGAATATTAGCCTTTAATAATTTTTATCTCAAATTATTAACTTTTCGGAAAAACTGCAAGAGACAAAAATTGTTTATTTTCTTCTCATAAAACTTTAAGAATTTGTTCAGAATTTTTTATCAACTTTTTAGTACTGCATTTTCTTATTTGCAATTATTTTACTATTATGAGAAAATATGGTACTAGAAAATTTTGAAAAAATTCTGAAAAAATTCTCAGAACTTTATGAGAAGAAAATAAACAATTTTTTTCTCTCACTGTTTTTCTGTAAAATTGATAGTATTTTGAATAAAAAATTATTGAGAACCAATATCCAACGATTTTTAGTGATTAATATCTTATTAACTATTCCAAAAATTGCAAAATAATAGAGTACTTTTTGACTCAATTTAGTCCGTTTTCGAAACACCCTAAATTTTTTATATAATTATATGTAAAAAATCAATATTTTTATATATTCACAATTATGTATAATTATATATATAATTATATATAATTATATAAAAAAAA
>NW_017305694.1:331183-336792 GCF_001594115.1 Trachymyrmex septentrionalis
GATTGAGCCCTCTTCAGATGTTAAACAAAGTGAATAGAATAAAAAATAGTAAAAAAATAAATAAATATAAATAAATAATTCTTGTCACAACAATCATAGAGCGCGAAAATGTGCAAACAAACATGAGTAAGTCAATGAGAACTGATGTATCTGTATAAGTAAAGAAGGTATAAAACTTGGCTATGAGACTTTACATCATTTTGACTGCTCATTCGTATGAATAATATTGTGCTCTACGTCTAGACCCTACCGAACTGCACATTTTCGCGCTCTATGATTGTTGCGACAAGAATTATTTATTTATATTTATTTATTTTTTACTATTTTTTATTCTATTTTATTTAACATTTGAAGAGGGCTCAATCCGGCAGCCGAAACTTGTAATGGTACTTTTTCTCCGAATATTTTTATATATTGAGATACTGAATAATTCTAGATGCTTTATCTACACAGCGGAAATGTTAGAGCAGAACTTATTTATTATAGTTTATTATTTATTTAACAAACTTGATAAGTTTTGTACTTGAAATTATCAGCTAAATTAACTATTATTAAACTTTTTTTTATTTAATTTTCTACTTTTTTTTTTTAAATTATTAGGCTCTTGATCGAAACAAAGTACCACCTCATTCAAAACCTCCTGACTCCTCTCATGGTGATGGTGGTGGCAATGGTCCTGACAATGGTGCAGGCGGTGGACCACAATCACCACCAGGCGGTGGACCACCATCACCACCAGGCGGTGGACCACCATCACCACCAGGCGGTGGACCACCATCACCACCAGGCGGTGAATCACCATCGCCACCAGGTGGTGGACCAGCATCGCCACCAGGTGGTGGACCAGCATCGCCACCAGGCGGTGGCGGTATACCCTTAGTAACAACGCTTTTGGTAAGGATTATGTAAAAAGAAAAAATTACACAAAAAATTATATTTATTATTAGAATACAAGAAATACATATACGAAAAAAAGATAAAAAAGTACATATGATTAAAAAGAATTTATTATATTATCAGCTTAAAGAATTCAAAGGTCTCAAACTTCCCCACTGGATAAAGATGAGTAGAGATATTATAAATGTGGTTATCTCCAACCAATCCAATAATGGATCTAAACACGAAAAAAAGCCCAAACTTTATATAGAAAGCATCCCTGGAAGTCTCAAAAATATTAATTAATTAATATTTTCTGGATAATTCATGATTGTCCTATGTATTAAATATATGTATTAAAAGTCTATTTTTTTTCTTTGAAGGTTACGTTTAAAATTTTTTTTTTCGGTATGAATACAGAAATTAATACCATAAAAAACTTTAGAAGTTTAAAAGTATCTTAATAATTATAAAATTTCACTAATAGTTTATTAAAATTAATACTTTTAATTAAACATTATAAAAATAAATAAATGAATAAGATTGTGTAATGCTTATAATAATAATAGAATTGAATAAAAATCATTTATCATTATTTATAAAGAATTTCTTTGAATGTTGCAGCAATTTTTATGTCCTTTACTACAACCAGTACTAGCAAGTTTAAGTTTAGACGGTCTTTGTAGAATGTAAAAAGAAAAATGAAATACGCACTATGTAAGTTATGAATATTTCCGAATATTAAACGTTACATTATAATGGATCTTTAGAAATATTTTAATAATTTCTAGAGTTTTGTATATGAGTTTATTTTCTTACAGGAAGGATAACTTCTATTATCGACATCGTAATGCATTGTTATAAAACATTTTATTTATTAAATTATATTATCATTATTACTATTATACATATGACTGGAATGCATTGTATCTCTTTTTAAACACATTTAATTTTTAAGTCGGCAAGTATTGCGTACATATTTTGCACTTCTAATAAATAGAATATTGAGCAATAAGATTCTTATGAAATTATTTCAAATATTCCATATTAACATTTTAACATAATATTATGTATAATACATGCATAATTAATTATCTAATAATGACTTTGTTATTAGGATTTTTTTTGTTCAAATAATATATTTTTTAATACATATGCTCTCTGATATAATTACATTAATATATAAGTGCTAAGAGACGAATTATTTTTTGGTTTTTCTTTTTTACTTATTCAAATTGTTATCTAAAATAAGAATGACGGAAAAATAAACGCGCTTATTGTCGTTGAACTAGAAATAATGTTAAAATAATATAAAGAATTCCACAATAATCACGAACGATATCGTCAGCTCAAAATACAAGTACAACAAGCGACAATTAAAAAGTTTTACCATCAAAAATAAATTTATAAGATTGTATGTGTTGAAAATAAATCTAAAAAGTGTTTTGGACTCAAATACACATCAATGTGTGTGTCATAGAATCTGTAAATATAGATAGAATAGTTTTGTATAGATAGGTTTTTAATTTATAATAACTTATTAGATAAGAATAATCATATGATTTTTTTGCAATACTGATGTACATACTTTGCGTTTTATTATCGATTTCTCGGAGCATCTCATATTAGAAGCACAATTTTTTTACTTTGCATTTGCTCACTTTTTACATTTCTTTAATTTTCAAAAAAAAATGGAATTTGAATTAAATTTTATATAACGTTATCTTAAAGCTTATTAAATTCCCTTCAAAATGACCTATTATTTTTATAAATTCAGCCTATAGACTTCTAGCATTTATCCAAAATAAATTCGGTATCTCATAATAGGGGCCTTTCCTCTATATCTTTCAGTATACTCACTCCATTTTTAATTCTTAAAAATTTTAAATTTTTATTAAGGACACAAGTGAAAGAATATTTTACGCCGAAAACAACAATTGATATAATCATGTTCCAAAAATCCATTTTTTAAATTCAAACAAGAAAAACCACATTTTATTCGCACTTCTATACATATTCGTCTCATACCGCATTGGCGAAATAGCATTGAAGATAAATACAGTCATCAGTATTTTAATAAATCAACGGCAATTATAAGAGCTTTTGTAATAATTATAATAATATTAATAACAGAAAGTTTATTAAACTGCTAAAACTAGTTAAATATTATATAAAACTAGTTAAAACTACTAAAACTACTAGTTAAATATTTTTGATGATATTTGTAAAAGAATGTAGGAAATAGGTTGAACGATTAAAAACAGATTATAAACAAGAAATTATTGTTCATTTAATTTTAATCGTAAAGCAGCTAATTGCGATGTACAATACAATGTATTAGAATACATTTTTGCTCATCGTATTATATATATGTATATTAGAGTCGTAACGTCTTAACTGTCACAAAACTATGCAGATAGCATAGGAAATAAATATGCTGACGCATAATTTTGTCTGTGTGCACTGTTAACATGAATAATGCATTAATAAGACTCGTCAAAAAATTTGTTTTGCTTACATATGCAGTACATGCAATAGCAAGAAATTGATACTTATTGTCATTTATTAACATGGACTGTGTGCACAAGTTGTAATAATTCTCATTGACTAAAGGTATATTTAATAAAATAAAAAGAAAAGACATGTTAAGATTTTATTTAATTTATGATTTTATTATCAGTTTGAATACATTCAACTTTAGAGTTTATAACTTTAGAAACATTTTCCGAAGAAATATTTTACATAAAGTTTTCTTATTCTTTCCCATGCAATCCAAGTAACATTTTATAAAAAGGTCCAACTTAAAATTATTCTCAGCTCTCTTAACAATTTTGTAATTTAAGTAGGGTAAGTCGGGGGAAGATGCCATGTCAGGTAAGATGCCATTTGTTAATATTTTCCATATTTATTCTTAGATAAGTAGCACGCTCGGTTTGTTCATTTGCAAGCGACGATATAACATTCACTGTTTGTTTTCAAAGATTGTGAATTTATCGAAGTAAATTGAGAAAGTACTGTTTTGTTAACATTTTACATAAAACTTAAAATTCACATTAATCATTTGTAGACTTTATTTCACAAACATGCAGTAGATTACATTGAAATTTAGTATCAAGAGAATTTTTTAACCTCTTATATGACAGCATATGTTTTTGATATAAAAATTTCTGATAATATTTTTTCTAGTCGTGTTGGGGTAAGATGCTATTTGTTAATACTTTTCATGTTTATTCTTAGATAGCATTAGTGGCGCGCTCGGTTTGTTTATTTGTAAGCCAGCAACGATATGACATTCGTTGTTCGTGTTTATTTTCAATTGTTAATTTTTAGGTAAGATGCTACTTTGTATGGTTTTTATTTTTTTATTGCGACATAAAAGTCTTATGAGATACATTTATGTAACTCAATCATAATAAATAAAACTAATTAAACTTTTCATTAGTTCTATATTCTTTTATCAATAATAGTTAAAAAAATATTGCAATCCAAATTTAACTATGACATCTTTATCTGATTTACCTTATGTAAAAATAATGGTTAATTTATAATAAATACATAATGTAGTAAATTATTATTTATTTATGTATGTATATATTTTTGTCTATCTAATAAAATATACTTCTATTACATTAAAAGTAAAATAATATAAAATTTTAGTTTTTATTTTGTTTTTGTGATCAATTGATTCGCATACTCGTACATCTATATAATTTGTAATATAGAGAAATATATCGAAAAAGGAAATAATATCGTAAACTGAAAGGAAATAAAAACACTAGGCATGTAAAATGAAGAAAAAACGTTGTAATATTACGGATGTCACAGTAAAAATAATAAGCAAAGATATTTAAAAAAAATAGAAACTGCGACAAAGAATGGAAGTATAAAAAGAGAGGATAGCAACAACCACGATAAGAATGGGCTATCTAAAAGGGGGTTAAGTAAGAAATGGCAGTAATAATGTAAAAGAAGAAAATACTAATCACAGTAAAGATAAGGCATAATTGCAATCATACGCGGAACCATAGCAATGAAAACCAAAATAAAAACTCCACAAGTCATGGTAAAGTGATAAAAACAGTGTCTCGCGCTACGTATTTCCTTAGCGCCAAGCTAAGGTAAGCTACTACTACCGTGTCTCTGGATATCAAAGATTCCGATAACAAAACGAAAAGCACAACTGACATTTATGTAATTATAATTCATTTTAATAACAATAATAATTATAACAAGCTTTATAATTTGACAACTATTTAATAAAAAAATACTTTAGGATAATGTTTTGAAAAGTTTTTGAGATAAGCTTCAAAAATATGCAATAAGAAATGAAGTTCCTTTAAAAAATTGAAGATATCTTTTATGATTTTTAAACTAGATGTTCAAGGTTAAATCAAGACATTACTTTATATTCCTCTTATAGTCACAAAACTTTTGTATATAAAATATTTTTCTCTAAAATTCTTTGCTTCTGAGGTATAAATTTACACTTTAACTGACTCACCCTGTATACATATGCACACATACGCATACATATATGTATATACAATTTTATATACAATATATGCATATATGCATGTATTAAATAAAGTCGCCGATATCAATAAATTTTATAAAAAAACACTATTACTTTTGAAACAAATTATTGCACTTTATTAATACTGACAGAAACATGATCCGTTCATAATTAAAAAAGTAAAATTCAAAATTTATAATTTATTTATAGTTTTTTTTTA
>NW_017305694.1:336892-344843 GCF_001594115.1 Trachymyrmex septentrionalis
CGTTCATAATTAAAAAGGTAAAATTCAAAATTCATAATTCATTTATAGTTAGTTTTTATATAAAATGAGCTTATATACAAATAAAGTTTACAAATACGAAAAAATTCTTATGATGTACTTTTGCAAATTGCGCAGTTTAATATATAAAAGTTAAAATATAGTACAATAACTAATAAGTGGTCATGAATATATGTACACTACCGTAAGTACCGCACATTATTCGGACAATATTTTATACTGTATTCCAATTTTAAAAATTAAATAAATATCGCATACTGTTGTACACATTATTTAACACAAATGGTACGAATTAGAATAATTAACGTTTTTTTTATCGTAAATTTGTTATAATTGTATATTCTAAAATATAAATTAGTGAAACAATGTTTTATCGGACTATTTCCAACTATTCTTGAATCGTTAGAATATTTTTAAATGATATGATATTAGGACTTTACTTCAATAATTAAAATTTTAAATACGTATAATTACAATCAATATTATGCACAACAAAATAGTGTCAATTATGCTAATAAAGTATTATCTGTATTGACAACAATACGTATACGTAATATATTGCTTATTTAGCTTTTAAGGTTAGAATAAAATATAAAATATATTGTTTAAATAATTATAAGCGATATACTTGTTAGATCACTGTTGGTAAAGAATATCAATTCATTAGGCTGCAATCCATAACAATGCAAACATGTGTCCGCCTTGATTTAAAAAAAATAATAAAGATAAAAAGTATTAAACAACATCGAAATAACATAAATATCAAACATTTTAATAATATCAAGAAAAATAATATATCTTTTTTCTTTATTTAACATAAACTCTATATACATTTTTCATAAATTTTATATTATTTGGTTAAGAAATTCCTTTTTTATCTGATATTTTTCTTTAAGAAAAGAAACCTGAGTTTTTTCATCTTTAAATTAAAAGTTTTTTAGCTAATGATAGTACAAGTATATTAAAGTAATATAAAACAATAACACAATTGCTACTTTATAATATCCTAATTTTTTACATTAATAAAAAAAATAAAATTTATGAGTGCGCCCGAACTTCCATGATAATATATACGTGGTATTCACTTGCGCGATAACAAAAAAAAAATATTTCTTAAAAGTTTAGCAAAACAGTAATTTCATACTGTAATTTTCGTACAATTTTCAAAGAATGATAAGATATAGCATTCCTTTATAAGGAAGTTCATAATAAGTCAAACGCACAACAAGATATTTCAATCGCCAATTGCTTTTACTCGAAGGAATACCACTTCGCAGAAACTTAGTATTTTCACATCATAAGTATAAAACATATTGCACTTAACATACTGTGATCATGAAAGCGTTCTACGTACTTCTGTTTTTGGCTCTCAACGGTATGGTTTTTGCAAAATCTGTACGTATACATTGTATTATAATAATACACCACATTAATACACTACATAATAATTTCAAAGAAATTTTTATTACAGACATTTTCATTACAGTTTTTATTGTTGCAATGTACTTATCAACTTATCAGAAGAAAGTAAAAATATAATGTCAGTAAAAATATAAGACACCTCACAAATAAAAAAGCTTAAAGGAATTATTAAAAAGATGGATATTGTAATAAAATATAGAGGAAGATCGTTGATCCTAAGATAAACCACTATGTTTTTAAACAATATTTAGATTAGACTAAAGCTAAAAATAGAACTTTAAAAACATAAATATAAACTAGAAAGTGTCATCTATCTGATGATGTAGTTTTTATAATACTGTTTTATAATAATGTTTGCAAACATTCAATAATAAACTTTTTTGTAACATAAGCAAAAATGAGAGTTTTTTCATATAAATATGTACATATAGGGGAGACTGGGGCACTATGAGTCATAAAAATTCAAATTCTTAAAAGTAAATTTAAATATACAAATTTTTGTATCATTTTTTTTTAATAATTAAAGCATAATGCGTATTTCAAAATTTAATAAGTATATTTAATAAATATTTATTAGTTTTTAAGAAAAAAATAAAAACATTTTTAAAGAAATGACCCATAGTCCTCCATATCCGGGGTACCATAAGTCATATACAAAATAGTAGGATTGCAAGAAATAACGGTGACGAAAGTCAAAATGTATTTTCAATTAATTTACACATTCTTAGCATAGTCACTAATACAATAAAATATAATTTTACAATAAAAACAACTAATAATTATTAAATAATAAAATGGAAAGTTATAAGAAAACGAATAAAAAATAATCATTAATAATAAGATAAAAAATTTATTACGATAAAATAAAATTAATTACTTGAAGAATAAACTGCCTTTTTAGTACATATACTTTCTGTATTGTCTCGTTTCATCATGAATATTTAATGTATGACTCATGGTACCCAATTAACAGTATATTTAACAGAAAACTATAAAAAATAAATGTTAGATTATTACTTGTAACGTAGTAAGTTGAAAAAATATGCGCAGAAACTTGCACCTTATCTTTATATATGTATCACACCTTATCTTTATACATACCTTTTACTACAAAAACAATATTAAAATATTTTTATGCGGTTAAAAAGTTACTATAGCACCACGAAAATCATTAATGCTCGATGCTTTTCGATAAAATGGAATTTAATCACATAAAAAAAAATATGAGCAACAAAGTAATTGTTATTGTACCAGTAGTATTAATTTGTATATTCTAGATTATATTAAACAATCAATGACCTATAGTGCCCCTGTTTCCCCTAAATACAAGCTTATCGTCACCTCTGATAAGACAGTTTGACACTATAACTCACGATTATATAAAAATTAAGTTAGCTTATAGTCTGTCTTACAAGCAGATGTGTCGATTTACACTACACTCCAATTTTATATTTAAATCTATTAATATTATGAGGAAAATATAATTACGAAAATACGAAAGAAAGGTGTATAAATAAAACAAGTAGATTTAAGAAATTATAAATAATGTATCATTATTAATCATATAGCTACTATTATTTAAACAAAATAGTTTGCAGAACAAAATCGTAAGAATTTTATTTTTACATTTGTAAAATTTGCTTTTAATTAATTTTACATATTATAGAATATCAAGCATAAATAATATATAAATTATGACTGATGTGATGTGTAGATCAAATAAAAGTCTAAATAAATTAAATTAGTCTAATATAAATTATGAGTTTTTAGTTCTTTAATCATCTTAAATAAATTATTTTTTCAGTATTAATAAATATAACATTTAATTTTCGAGAAATAAAAGTGTGGGTCTTTAAATGACTTACATTAGTATTGACGACTTTCCTCTATCAATTATTTTTATATATATATTTACTTTAAAAATATTTTTAAAGCAAATATATATGTCTATAATTATATAATAAATCTATAATTATAATAACAATAATAAATATATTTATGCTTTAAAAAAGAATCCTTTAAAAATACTTTAAGAATCTTTAGGCTATAAAATATATATCTATTTATTTTGACTCGCTATTAAAAAATAATATTCTAAGCTAAATAACATTTATGACACGTTGAAGACCTAATAATAATGATAAGTTAAAAACTTCTAATTGCGTTGAAAAGTATGATGCTAAGACAATAGAAAATTCATATGTGCTTAATGTATAGAGCAAAAATATTAGATAAAGCTTATGAAATAAAATTATTATTTATTTAACAAACTTGATTAATTTTGTGCTTGAAATTGTCAACTAAATTAACTTTTACTAATAAATTTCTTTAATTCAGTCTATTGTTAAACTTTTTAATTCAATTTTTTATCCTTTTTTAATTAGACTCGTGATGGAGCAAATAATGAACCATCTTCTTCAGACTCTAATGATCTTTCTGCTATATGGTCCATTATAAGAAATCTTCTGGTAAGGATTATGTAAAAAAATTACATGATAAGATTAGTATATTTATTATTATTAGAATGCAAAAAATATATAAGGTAACTCCGGCAAATATGCCGCGTTGGGATTTACGCCACAAAAGTCAGAAGAAATAGAAGAAATAGGGGTTATTTTATGGGGGCAACTACTCTGTTACATTCTTTTATGTTATATTAGTATTGTGTTATGATTTCAGTTTCTTACTATTAATATTAATTAAATTATTGTGAGTTGAATTGATTTATCATTGTGTTAAGTAGCGCCATCATAAATTATAATCTATAAAATGATTACTATAGGGCGTGCAAAAGACTTAAGCCGGTATTCATAATCGATTCTTATTTTAAGACCGTCTTAAGTAATGTCTTAAGTCGCTAATGTGGCCCTCTGATTGGTTCATAACATCTTAAGACTGTATTTAATCTAAGACAGTATCTTAAGACAGTCTTAAATATAAGATCCGACTATGAATACCGGCTTTAGTGGTTATTTTGTGATACATGAGTGTAGAGGAAGAGTAAAGCATGTTGTATAACAAAATACAAGTTTGCTCTTGTATTCTTTGTTTAGTTTGTTGTCTTGTATATCTCACCTGTTTGGGTATTTTTAACAGGCAGGATTTATGCCCAAAGCATACAAAGTGCGCAGATTGAATTCAGTGCACTAAATACAACAAATGCATTACATGAAATATGTTTCTCATGTCATAACACTTGTAATACATCTGGGAAGATTGTAATTATTATTTATTACTTCATATACATATTTATCATTCTTATTCCTTAATACAACTTTATAAATGCATTTTATAAGTTATTGTGTCATTTTACGTCTTATTTATATGCATTATTTGTAAATTTTCTATGAGCCATACATATCCCTCCTCTTCCCATGAATAGCCATCTAGCCCACCCCTATAGAATGTACGGCAAAAATGCAAGGATTTAAAAAAGTTCATTTTTAATACAAAATATAAATATTTTCGGATTTCTAATATTTTTTTCATAATAGTAAACAATACAAAGTTTTTACTGTTATAGTTCGTTTACTTTAAATAATAGTAAATAATACTTAATAAATTATGTTTTTGATAGGTGCGGCGTATATACCGGAGTTCCTGGATAAATATGTCGACGAATCAGCCCGATGATTTTGACATATGTTATGACGTTCAACAATAACGAGCGACGGCTAAAACCTATTGGAAGTCACTCAGAATCATGACCTTGACAACATATGTCAAAATCAAGATTATCGAGGCTAGCACCCATCGACAGATTTATCAAATTATAAAATTGTATTAATTTATAAAAATTGATATATTGGAACATCATAGAAATGAATAAATGAAAATTGTTTAACATATGTTTAGCTTGTAATAAAATGCGTACCGCAAATGTAGGTGATTTGGAACAGTGTATGTTAGGTAACTTGGGACAGCATTTTTTGGGACAGCACAGTACTTTTGTTAAATTTAATTGTGCCACCCATCCATGAGTCACATTAAAGAAAATTTAAAATTTAATTAATTTATTTTTCTTTAGAGACTTATATATATATATATATAGATGCCACGATTAAATTTAATAAAAATACATGCTGTCTTAAATTACCTGCACTGTCCCAAGTCATCTATTTATAGTACCAATAGAATTGAATAAAAATTAATTATTACCACTTTGATGTAGTAAAAAAATTTTTTTGAATGTTGCAGAGTATATTATGCCCTATGCTAGAATCATTACAACCAGTACTAGATGCGCTAGGTATAATAAATTTATATTCATTAATTTGTTCGTAATACTTGTAAAAGGAAAAATGAAATGCGCATAATGTAAGTTTTGAATATGATCTCTGATTATTAAATGTTGCTTTATGAAAAATCTTTAGCAATATTTTAATAATTTCTGGAGCTTTGTATACAAATAAATTAAATTTTTTACAGAAAGAATAACTTTTATTATTGACATCGTAAAGACACTATTGAAATACATTTTCTATAAAATTATGTTTATTATAATTATTATTACTATTATACATATAACTTGAATATTATATCTCTTTTTATGTACTTTAAATTGTAAGATTAATGATAAATATTGTATTTTGCACTTGTAATAAATAAAAAATATTGAATAATCAGATTTTACCATAAAATTTTTTATTTTTTATATTCCATAAATTATTTGTAAACAATAGAAAATTATCATAAACAAGTAATTAATATAAAAGCACGTTATTATATATAAGCTAGTCCGTGCGAAGTGGATCAATCATCTCTCAAATTTTTTTTTAATTTTGCACATGAATAGTTTTTCGCATTTCTGTGTTAAACATTTTTGTGCTAAAGGATTTTTAAATGCAAAATTAGAAATATAATAATATAAGATATAAACAATTAAAAATATGACTTCTATGTTGTGTAAAAATTTATTTTCTAAATCTGAATCAATGGATAATCACAGGCTCACAGAAAAAGAAGCATCATGTGCTGGAATGAAGACCTAGTTATTCTTATGTTATATTTTAAGTCGCTGAATACGAATCTGACATAAAAATAGAACCATCCAGGGTAAAGTTTCAATCTAGAGTAAAAAAATAAGTTAAAAACCTCGAAATTTCTGCTTTTATTGATATATTCTAAGACCATTGGCAAAAAATTTTTAAACTTAGACCATATGTTTCCCGAGTTGAGAAATATTTATCAGCTGTCAAGAAATACTGTACTGAACGCTCTGAAATATATACTACTACAAAAATCAACCCTTGATATTTCATTGACAAGGTGGCAATAAACATCGTTTCTACGTCCTCTACACCTCTTGCACTAACTAGCAATGAACTCTGAGCGCCTACAATTTCTTTAAAGCTATGCTGCTTTCTCGATGTCAGTCATTTTAGTAATAAATAATTTGCAAAATCATCAAGCTACTGTGTGTAGCATGATTCCAGTCATGCAAATATAGTGATAACACCTACAATACCTGCTGCCACAGAGGATACTGGAAATGATAACAACTACCCCAAAAAAGAATGCGTAGAATGATTTGTTCTTTTTGATCCACCGTGGTAACGAAGCCAGCGAAGGCGTGACGTCAGGATGTAAGAATGAAGACAACACATAAAATGAAGACAACACAAGAATGTGACAACACATAGAGTAACAAGAGTAACAATTAATTTGCGCTATTGAAATTGTACATTGAAGCATTAATTCTTTATTTATTGACAAATATAATATCTATAATATGGTGAATCAAAAATATTTTATTGATTAAAAGAATAAAGCAAATATCATATTTACTATTTAAAAAATTAAAATAACTATGAAACAAATGTAAGAGATTTAAGATGATTCTTTAGTAAAATACCGAAAATTTGAAGCGCCTCATCAGAGTCCGTCCAAAATTACAAATATCTGCTAATTTGGATAAAATATTAAAACTACGTATATATCTTAATGAGATAGTGGAATATAACAATAATAAATCAAGAGCATTTTCATTGAACGAAAACAAGATGAGATTTTCAAGGTTAAATTTGCAAGTTTATGCATGCAAATATCTTTCTAAAATATACATATATAGGCCGTTGACCTATTATTTTTTTGTGACCATTAAAATCGTAATTTTTTTAAATTATTCTCGTTTTAAATTATTCAATCTCGTTTTTTAAAAAATCTGGTAAATCTATGGTAAAATTTGTGTGCAGTTAGTCAAAAAAGCGTCTGCGAGCTTTATTTGTCACTAAGTTATACGTGAAAAGTTACATTTTCAACACTTTTCTTTTTTTTTATTTCATCATTAACTTACCTAAAATTTTACACACGTCAATTTCGATACTTCAACTTCATTATATAAAAAAATAGACATTTCAATGGCAACTCAATTTACTAAAGAACCACCTTAATATTTAGCGAGACATTTTGATTTTATAACTGGGGTGCATAAATAAAGTTGAGTCTACGAGTTTCTACAATTAGATCTTATACAATTCTTTGAATATAAAAATATATTTAATTTTATGTA
>NW_017305694.1:345017-362183 GCF_001594115.1 Trachymyrmex septentrionalis
TATATATATATATCCTCTAGCCAAAGATGTTTTATGGAATTTAAGTCGGACTTTGGCTACACCACTTCAAAACTTTAATTTTGTTTTATTTCAAAAAATTCTTTACAAGTTGAGAAGAAAGCTTCGGACTGTTATTTTGTTAAAACATTCAACTTTTGGACATTTTTTTTACCATAAAACAGTGTACGTTCCTTTAAGATGTCTCTACAAATAAGTCAATCCATTACTTGTCTCTCAGAATTGGGGAATCTGTCTCACTTCTGGAAAAAGCACCTTCGGACAATTATGCTTCCTTTACTATGCTTTACTGTGGGTACTTGATACCAGAAAGAAACCTGAGAGAGGAAATAACTAAAATCAAATTAATAGAAATTTCAACGATTTCAACAATTTATTTCCATCAGGAGTACTGCAAAAAATGGATATTGTTGTGTAGTTTATATCCACTTCTTCAGAGGACAATAATGCATGAATGCATTTTGAAGCTACAAGAAGGAGGCACTCATGTCCTTTCTTAGGTCTCTTTCTGTTGATACCGAACATCATTTCTTTTATTTCTAGGATAGCAAACATATTGGGATGCCATCAGAGGAAAAGAGATTGAATTTGCTTTTATCACTCCGTAAGACTTTAGCCTAATCATCTTTGTCCATGCCAAATATTTCTTTGCAAGTGCAAGCATAGTCTTTCGATTTTTTGCGCTAATCATTCGTTTCTTAAATAAGGTCCTCCCATTTAAACCCACAACTGCCAAGCAACGTTTCAAAATTTAAACAGCTATTATATATAATTAAGTAGCTTATAAATAAATTTTCTTTCTAAATCATTCCTTATTTTCTTATCTAATTTATGCGGATCAGCATTTGATTTCATTCGGATGATTTTTTTCCATTCTTTCTGTTGTCTTATGTGGTCAATCGTTGCGTGGTTTGTTGTTTACATTTTCAGTTAACCTTCCTTTTTTACACCAGACAGACAACTGCAAACTGGATTTCCTTAATATGTACGGCGTTTAAAATACACTCTTTCAAATCTACTGGAACTATGCGTTTTGATATTGTTAAACTTAGGTAAACAAATACCTACATACATAAACATTTTATTACACACTTGTATACTTGCTATTTGTATTAATTATTGGCAATACAAAATACATATGATTCACCTTACTATAAATATTTGTTGAGAAATAAAGAACTAATCTTTCAATATACGATTTCAGTAGCACAAATCGAATTTTACTCTTTCCTGTGACAACAACGCCACCAATGTTTACATCAAATTAATAACGTACGCAGGTATATTAATAGAAATAGGTATATTAATGAATAAAATGTCTTGAAAAATACTTTTCGAGTGCTACTGTATATGCATTTACACCCAGATAACATTTATGTTGCATAAGATATCTAAAAGACGTCTTTTAAACATCTTTTAAACATAAGACATCTAAAAGATGTCTTTTAGATATCTTACGCAACATAGATGGATATAAATACATTTGCGCAATACTTACTCTCGATAACGAAAATGACTGCTTTTAAGAATTTTTAAAAACAACTGTGTTTTTCTCCTCTAATTTTCTTAATTTTCAAATGATAAGATACGACAACATCCCTTTAAAAGGAAGTTCTCAGTTTCTCAAACGCCAAATATTTTTCAGAAATTTACACATGAGTTGGTTTTATACTCGAAGTAGAAGAATATAACTTTATAGAGAATTAATATATTCGCGCACTAAATATAAATCGTGTTGCGATTGATAGTGACAATGCGGGCGTTGTATACGTTATTAATTTTGATAGCTATCGAAGGCGTTTTTGAAAGAGCAGTAAGTACACACCGCAAATTGATACATCTTAATATTATATTCAATTTTATAAATAAAAATCATTTAGATCATTGTGTCGTTCTTAACAGTTTATCGAAGCAAAACCATATGAAGTTAAAAGAGATGGGAATCCTTCCGTAAGTAGAAAATAAAAAATTTAAAAGATAAAAAAGAATCTTTTAATAGTGTATCTTAGCTAACGCTAATCATTCATAAAAAGTTTGATTTATACATAGAAAGAAAGAATATTTTTATTTTAAAATATCTTCATTTTCAAAGTCTTAAAATAAGATTGTATAGATTTAAATCAATATAATTTGTTTACATAAAGAAATTTTATATGATTAAACTAACACTGTTAAATCTGTAGTGTCAAATTTAAGAAATGAATGGCTATCTGGGACTATATAGTGTAAATTTAACACGTTATAGTGTCAAATTTAATTATTATTTTAGTAAAAAATAATGATGTGATTGAGTAGGAGCAGTGCCGACTCACATTAAGTTAAATTTGACACTATAGATTTAACAGTGAAGAAAAATATATTCTCTTTATTTATAATAATTTTTGAGAGGAAAAAAATATCACATAAAAAATATAATCTTCAAATTGAGAATCAAAATTTCTCTATTAAAATTAAATAATTTTTATTTAACTATGTTTTAAAATAAATTGTTCATACTATTAAATTGTCTCATCAAAAATAAGCTCGTTCATCTCATACATGGCTCAGCCACGTAGATGGACACGTTACTTGTAAGAAAAAACGCCCAGAAATCTTATAAAATTGACACAATGCTTGTTGTTCTGCTGGATTTTTAGCTGGATTAGAATTTTGCATATTGACACAGTACTAACAGTACCAGCATCGTAGTTAATACAGTGACACGAGGTGGCAAGAATCTAGCTAGTAATTCAGCAAGAAAATAAGTATCGTGTGCCGGCAGCTTAAGGAGGAGTATGCAAACAAAGTTGGCAAGTCTTCTGGAGATTTCCAAGCTTTTTTAAAGTAGCTTTCGGGGCCTTAAAAAAGTTGTAACCGTTATGTATATAATAACGTATAAAAAAATTTGTACTAGATATTTCAAAAAGATTAATGTTTACTTCTAATCTTGCAGCATCGTCAAAAAAGTTATATAATTAAAATTAAAATAAAAATTTTTTGTTCTAACACTCTCTATAATTTCAAATATGTTATTCAATAAAAACGTTCATCTTATTAAAAGAGATTTAATGTATGTTTGACACGCATAAAAATAGAATAAAAATAATTATTTTATCTTCTTCGTATGAATCTTTTAAATAAAAAGAAAATCCTGTTATTATCAAAATAATCATATTGTGCTTTTTAAATAACTATTATAACATAGATATTAAAATATAATATTGTTGAAATTGTTTTATTAAATTCTTTAAAAAAGACTTTATATATTATTGCTTACATGGAAAATAATGACTGCGTTAGTTTTAGGAAGAAATACGTTAGATATCAAAGTAAAATTAATGATCGGTATCACTCTTCTTACGCTAGTGTAACTTACACACAATTAAATATAGAAACTACCCAAGTCATAAATTTAAAGCTAGCGAGCTATATTAGGTGTATAATGTGATAATGTTTATTTTGTTAAAATCTATAAATTTTACGGAACGTTTCGACTTCGCTTAGTCCTCATCAGCAGTGAATATAAATTATAACCTAGTACAATAAAAAGTCCCGTACAATAAAATTAACATATAATAAAATTGACACTCGAATATACAAGTACAATGTCATAGATCCCGTACAATAGAATAAAATTAACGCATAGTAAAATTAATTCAAGATATGACATTTGAGCATCAATTTTATTATGCGTTAATATTTTGCGTTATTTTACTATTACTATGTGTTAATTTTATTTTATTTTACAGAGTCTATGACATAGCATATTCAAACGCCAATTTTATGCGTTGATTTTGTTGTACAGGATTTTTCACTTACTAGATTATAATTTTTATCTATGGCTTATGAGAACTAAGTGAAATCAAAACGTTCCGTAAAATTTATAGATTTAACAAAATAAATGTTATCACATTGTACACCTAATATAGCGTTTTAATTTATGACCTGAATTGGATATGTTAATCATAATTGGTAAAAATTTTTTCTGTGTAGTTTCAATTTGCTGAATATTTTGAAATAGCAAAAAATTTTCACAGAATATTTAAATAAAATGTTCGGAATGATATATGAACTCGCTTTTTGTTATATGTATGTCTACAGGGTGTAAGTTTTTGCCAATCGCTTTTGTATAGATAGAGACTAAACTGAAATAGTCTTCTACCATTTTGCAATTTTCACAATGGTTAACGAGATACTAATTGCTAAAAATCGTTAAATATTAGTTTTCAATAATTTTTTACTCAAATACTATTAATTTTACAGAAAAACAGCGAAAAAAAAATTTAATTTCTTTTCATAAAATTCTAACCATTTTTTCAGAATTTTTTAATATCGTATTTCCTTAATTAGTAAAAATAAGAAAATGCAGTACTAAAAAATTGATAAAAAATTCTGAAAAAATTCTTAGAATTCTATGAGAAGAAAATTAATGATTTTTGTCTGTTGCAGTTTTTCTGTAAAATTGATAGCATTTGAGTAAAAAATTCAAGACTATATTCGGCAATTTTTAGTAATTAATATCTTATTAACACTATAATACAATATACGAAAATTGAAAAATGGTAAAGAACTTTTTCAGTTTAGTCTGTTCTATCTACACAAAAGCAGATGGCAAAAAAGTTATGGGACACCCTATATGAGGGTGTCAGAATGTCTCATTTTAATCGATCACCTCAAATATTTCTTAAACAGTGCATTTTAAGGAAAAATGTTTCAGACAAAAATTTTGGGATTTTGAGGGGAACATAAGATGCCATTGATTTGATTTTGGATGTTGTCGTTAAGGTCAGGACAAGATTACTTTGAATTTTTTAAACGGAACTCCCCATTTTTTATTACGTATTCTTGTAGCTTACCTCGAAAGCTTTCCAAAACACTGTAAGTTCATTTCCATTAAGTACTTTTCGAGTTATAAGGCTTGCAAGTTACAGCATCGCAGACATTAGCATTACGCAAGGTGCCCGACCGATGGTTAAAATCTCTTAAATGTTATTCAGGATTATGTTCTAAATAACATTTGTCAAGTTCAAAGTCATTGAAGGTTGTACCTCTTATTTTCATTTTTATGTAGAAATGAATTTTTAGTGCAAAATAAAAATAAGAGGAACAATCTGCAATGACCTCGATTTTGACAAATGTTATTCAGATCATGACCCTAAACAACATTCAAGAGATTTTTAATCGTCGGTCGGACACCTTGGTAATACTAATAGAGGTATTGTAACTTTTGAATCCTATATTCGAGAAGAACTTAATGAAAAAATTTTATTATAGTGTTTTGGAAAGCTTTCGAGATTTTGATAAGCTACAAGAATATGCAATGAAAAATGGGAGTTTCTATTTAAGAAATTAAAAGTGACCTTTATGTAACTTTCAAACGACTATCTATATAAGGTCAAACCAATGGTATCATCTTACATTCCCCTTTAAATACAACTTATGTCTGAAATATTTTTCCGTATCTTCCATGTTTGTTGAGATATTTGCCTGGTTCGATTAAAATGACTCTGTATATATATGTATATATATATATATGTATATATATCACTAAAATCACTCATCGCTTTAATGTACATACCCGCCGATAGAGAGCTTTTGAAGAAAGATGCATTAACTCTTAAATAAGAATCTTCAGAGTTGGCAATATAACGCGTTATATTTGTAACGTCCATTACAAGTACTTTTTTTAATAATGAATGGGTAACGACGTTACATTTTCTTCTGAGTAATATTCATGGTAACGCAATTATATTTTTGGGGTAACGGTAATGATTTCACTAGTTATTTTTATTATTACTTTATTTCTAACTACGTAAAAGTTTAGTCGTCACTGTAGCCCTAGAAAACAGAGATGAAACATTAACGGTCTGATTGGCTGTCTAAATCACGCGATCACGACGCCTTCTTACATTATATTCACAATTCACACGTTTAGATTAACTCTTTATGTATATGGTGATGAGATCACATGAAATTCTGGAAATAATCTTTACAGTATATTTAATTTCTTAAAATAAAATTTTTTTTGTGTCATATCTCACAAATTAAATATATGTATATAATGCAGATTACAAACAATATTATTTTTTTATTATAATATATAATAATATTATCCTTAGAGTATTCACGATGAGTTATGCGTATCTTGTTTCTTTTCTTCGAAATACTGCACCTGGCTAAATAATTCTTTTTATTCTTTCTTTCTTTTTAAATATACAACTTCATAAATATTTAAAAAAAAATGTTAAAATATATACAAGAATCTATTCATAATTTTTGTATATTTGCAAAAATTATGGTAATTAACGACCCATTATGCACAGTAAAAGAAAATTGTATATGTATTAAGAATTAATGTATAATTTAAAGATATTTTATTAAAAGTAATACGAGAAATAAATTTATATAACTATAAAAATTACAAAAAATGCAGTAGGTATATATTATACGAGTATGTGATATGACAGCATCTATTCATTAGAATAACGCATAATGTGTTTACTATATTTTTTTAGCTCTATTCCTCTACTAAAAAATAGAGTTTTGACATCTTTTTTACATTTATTACAAAAATCTGAATATAATATTCTATTAGTGTCAAGAAAAAAAAGTAACGACTCGTTACATTTTGAGTAACAATAACGAGTTACTTTTGCAAATCAATAACGAATAACGAAAACGAGTTATTTTTTAGGAAAAAGAACGGTAATGGTAATGAATTATTTTTATAAGATAATGTTGCCAACCCTGAGAATATCATACTTTACTTTACAAATCATATTCGTGGGACTTGATAGAATTCCGTTTATTAAAATACATTAAAGAAGTAGTGCTATTTCTGTAGAAACTAGTCTTTGAGTTAGTTGTATTCATGTGAATTGAATCATGGCACTATGATCTACCTTAACAAGTCAGAAATTTATTAAGAGAAAGTAAAAGAAAGAAATGAAGAATCCAAAGAAGGGAAGAATATAAAGAGCGCAGCATTTTACTTGTGAAGTGGATCAAAATTGGGATCTAAGATGAAAATAAAAGAAATTTGTTTTTAACTATACTTTCGTTTAAAAATGAATTCAGGGATCTCTGGACTTAGAATTTTTAGAAAAATTATGATTTTGCAAATTATATATGGAACAATCTCCAAATATGTAAAAATGTAAATTAAATTTTTAACGATTATTTAAATGTTGCTCTTATATTCTGTAAAATTTTGAAATATTTCGAAATACTGTTAGAAAGTTATTTTGGAATTTTAGAAACTTTTTATAAACTTTTTACGAATATTTATTAGATTAGCATTAGCTGAGATAATATATACAGGGTAAATTAAAAGTATTGAATGATAAAATGTCTTCAAAACAAACGATTTGAAAAAAGATATTTCATAAAAGAATTGTAAGATTTTAACAAATACATCAAATGGCAATACTTTTACAAACACCATTGACAAGCTTACAAAGCTAACTTTAAAATTTTTAATGGAAACTTCTACTTTTTATTTAATACTCTTGTAGCTCTGATATCCAAATTTTTTTAAAACGATACAATAAAACACTTTTTAGTAACTTTAAAGATATTTGATCGGTCCAATACTTTTATTTAGTCATTTGTATACCTGTTTATACATAACATAGTGTTGGAAATAATATTCTTGTAAGTAATATTTGTAACATAAAAAAAATATTTAGTTGCAATAATAAATATAATATTAAGACAATAAAAAATGATTTACAAAGCGAGAAAATTACATTAGCGTACTTATTAAAATTTATTATATTTATGTACCAACATTTATGTAATAACTCGGTAATTTTGTGTATAAAATATTATTAGTTAAATATTATTATCTAATTGGCAGTTAATAAGTTTTTATTAATTTAATCTTTTATGATGTTTTAATTAGTCTGGCAGAAATCTTAAAAATAACTTACTAAACAATATAGAAGAAAACGATTATTACAACATCAAACGTAACTATGATGACAACAATCACAAAACTTACCCTCGTTGCAACAACTACGCTAACAATAATGATGACGATGACGGTGATGATGACGACATTACCACTAACGACAATCCTACTACTGACAGTGACGACATCGACGATGATGACGACATTGTCGACATTGATGATATTGACGACATTGGCAATTATAAAAACCATGATTTTTTGGTAACTTAAAGTACCTTTATTAATTTATATATAGTAAAACCTAAGTATTATGTTATGTTTCTTTTGTATTCTTATTAGAGGTATTCCTATTTCAATCTAGTAATAATATATATAGTATATATATATATATATATATATATATATATATATATAATTATCTATATAAGTAATAATATTATATATATATATATTTTTTTTTTAAATCTCTTTTAAAAATTATTATAGATAAAATTTATTTAACTCAAGTGATATGCATCAAATAAAAAAGTATTCCAAGTAGTAAATCCAAGTAGTAGGAGAGACCGAGGATAATAAACTCATTTTTTAATTTCAAATTTTTACAGACAAAATTAAGAGACTTATTAAAAAAATAAATTTTACATCAATTACTACATACATTTGACTATTTAATAATATTTTAATAATAAGAGAAAACTGATAACTATATGAAAAAAAATGCATTTCTAATACATTCCATCTGATTAAACTAACCCCAAGAGCGGGGTAAGATGAATAATGGTATGGGGTAATTTAATTAACATTATTAAAATAAAGGTTAATGTATATTTAATCTTTACAACAAGGCTTTCATAAAAATGCATTTTAAACATGAGCATATTTATAAAATAAAAAGTATAACTTTGTACCTTGTTATTAGATAAATAACAATTTATCTAATCCGAATTATTATCCGAATTACAGTTATAACAAATATATGATTATTAGCTTTTATACATTTAGAATGTACCCACATGTGGCATTTCGTGCACTCTTCTCCTAGAATACTTTTTAAATAACTCTGTACAAACACATTTTATCGTCTGTCTCATTCAAGAATAAAGAATTTAGATTATTTAGAATATTTATGTATAAATGTTTATAAACATATATAATTTATTATATTATGAATGTTTATACATATTTATACATATTCATGCATGAAAAATTTCTTATACATGTAATTTAACTATTATTGCATATTTTTATTATTAAAATTTATTAAAACTACAAAAATTATTGCATTATAGGTATATTTAAAATAAAAGAGAATACTTTCTAAATTCTTTTGAGTAAAATTTCAAAATACAGCTATGTATGGAACATAGTGAGATGGCCTTGGTAAAATAGTTGATAGAGAACGATATGATTTTTATCAATTTGTATTGTTTTCAAATTATATTGTATTATAAATATGCATGAAATATTTTCTTAAAAAAGTATAAAAAATATATAAACGGATTTTATTTAGAGAGAGAGAGAGGTCAAATTAGAATTTAAACCTTTGGATTCGCTCCTACAGCATAAAGTTGCACAAAAATTGCTGCAACATTGTATGTTACAGCAATATTATAGAGATATTAATTCTTTGTTGTATGGGCGGGAAGAGGCGGAAAGTAGACATATGGTACAGACTACATAAACATGTTTTATTTCATACATAGGCATATCGTGAAATTTTTTTTAGAGAGAGATTTTCAATCAACCCAGCGATGTACCGTGCACTAATCGGAATGACAACCAAAAAAAAAAAGAATTTTACTATTGTATTAAAAAGAATGTCATTGCACCATTTTTATTGTTGTAATTTACAAATATGAATGTTTATAAATATCATAATTTTTAACATTAATGTATTCCATTTGAATATTTTTATAACTTTTAATATCTCCTCATACTTCATTTTGAAAAGAAATGTTACGTTTTGTATATCATGTTTTACTTCTTTTTTTAACAAATTTTTTTTAAAAAGGGTAATACAGTTACTACAAGAATGTATTAATTATAGCATATATTCTGTTTTTTGCGCGGGATAAACCTTATAGAAATTTTCCCTGCGGTTCGCATATTTTGTCAAAAAGCTCAAACGAATAGAAATATTAAAAATTATATGGTTTTAATAACGAGAAGAAAAATATATTTTATGTAACAGCAAAAAACGCACACAAAGTCAAAAATTGTATGTTTTTTACATTTAAAAGTAAAAGAGAAGCATTCGATAAAACATGTAGTACATCGCCAAAATTCTAAATAAAATATTCTCATTACTAAAGCAGTAAACAATTATTAGACCAACCGATTTGAATGTGCTATCAGGATGTACACTAACGGGACCCTCTCAAAATAAAATAATTCATAAAAAATTTCGGGGGAGGGATTTAAATCCCCAAAATCACCTTTCTGGATATGCCCATGGTGTCATATTATGATTTTTAATGAATTATTAGCAAATAAATTACTTTATTATTTTTAATTAATTACTTTTATTAGCACAAAATCACGTATTTAATTTATTAATTTATTTTACTTTTCTCTAAAAATTGTCTACTCTTAACTGATTCTTCAAACTAAAGAAAAACTTATTTATAATACTAGCCGATTCTGAAGAAAATCTTTTTATAATTTTCAATTATTTTTTTCTTTTTTTCCAAAATCAATTTCTTGTGAATGCTTGATAAACATAGTCCATAATATATAATATATATTTTGTAATTATTTTCTTTTTTTAAGGTAGAGCACGACTTCTTGCCCTTTCCCTTTGACTATCTATTAATACATACTAAGAGGTTATACTTAATTGCAAAGCGATAAAAACACGTGTCTTTGAGAATTTTTTTTGAAAAAGCTTAAAGATGTTTTGAAACAAACATAAGTATTTAAATACAAATATTTTAAGGGCAACTCTAATTTTTTATAGTAATGTATTGATAAATAAAGAGATAGGTAATCTCTTAGGATTAATTTTGTTAAAAGTGTTTTGCGGCAACGCATTTTCTACTTCAGCTACTTCATTAAAAAGCTGGACAAATTTAGTTAATATAATATATAAGATTATCTAGGGCCTGACCATTCATTTTTTTGAAAAATTAATTTATAACAAAATGGCGGCAGTTCAAAATCGAAGTATGATTTTCAAAACCAAAAAATCGCTCGTTCTTTATCGTTGAAATAAAAACGCAACGGTAAAAGATATCACAACTAGGCACTAGAACTTTTAGTGTTGAAAAAGTCTAGCAAATTTTATTATGATTAGTACAGTAGTTCCGCAAGATATTTTGGTCACCACATTTTAAAAATGTGTTAAAGAAAAAGCGTTTTAAAGTTTTAAGTTAACATTTGCAATCAAGTAAATGCAAATTTTTTAACTAACACGGAATCGTATATTCCAGGACCATATAATAAACTCTCCAAATGAATTGCAGCCTCCAAAACTTTAATTTAAATTTATTGCCGAAGTATTCTTGTCTCTTGAATCCTCTACTGCATGCAAAGCAGAAAATCAAAATTTTAATAAGCGTAAGGTCTTCTTTTTCGATATGAACATTCGGGCTAATACTTATTCCAATAACCTAAGCATTGAGAAATACAACATTATGTTCGTTAAATATAGGTACTAGCAGCGATATAAACAGCTGTTTTAACGATCTTACTACAACTTGATTTTCGGATTAATTTTCCAAATTGGTTGATTCAAGCACTTTGTATAGACTCGTATAATTACATAACACAAATATAATGTATTGGTATAAAATATATAACTCACATGATCGTAGAAAGGATCTGCTTTTGTGCAGTTGCCATTCTATACCTGATATATGTTTAAATTTGCATAACTTCGTCAATTTTTGTCCGATAGATTTCAAATTTATAGAAAATATTTTAAAGGTACTTTAAGAAAATGTCAAAACCTAAAAATCAACTATTTTAAAGTTTAGAAGTACGTATAACACATAACAAAAACGTTTCTTGTGCTACTCAAGTAGCACAAGACGTCTATGGACATCCATTTTATGTCCATTTTACTTCTATACATCCATGGACATGAAATAGATGTCATCCCATTTAAGACGTCCATTAATTGGACGTAGGTACAGAATGAACACAGAGGATGGCCAGTATTCGATGTAATCCGAAGTTGTGAAAACAAACATCGAGAGCAAACTTATTAAAATTTATTATTTATTTCTTTGAAAATTTTGTGCATAAAGTATTATTAGTTAAATATTATTAGCTGAATTAGTACATCAATCTTTATTAAATTAATATTCTACGTTCTTTTTAATTAGTCAGACAGAGAAGCTAAAAATAGCATACTAAATATGGAAGAAAAGAATTACGAAAACGTCAAACGCGACTACAATGACGACGACGATGACGACAATGACGACGACTACGACGGCGATGACGACGACGACGACGACGACGATGACGACGACGACGATGATGACAATGACGATGACGATGATGACAATGGCGATGACGATGACGATGACGACGACGACAATGATGATGATGCTAATAACAACGTCGACGGCGACAATGGCAACAATCAAAACAGCCACGGTATTAACGGAGTTCGTGACTGGGTAAGATTAAATAAATAAAAATAAATTATACAGAGAGAGAGAGAGAGAGAGAGAGAGAGAGAGAGAGAGAGAGAGCAAATTATACATATGTAAATTCGACAAATAGGAAATAGAAAATAATGGCTATAACGCTCAAAGTTAGATTTTTTTAATACTTAAATAATTTAATGTGAATTAATGTATATATGTACATGCATATACCATATTTCTAATCATTCAGACGTTATTTCCATATATATATACATTGATTATTAAGAAGAATATTAAAAGGTCTCGGTAGCTTAAAGACTTAAGATCCGTTCGGATGGAATGTTAGAAATCCGGGTTCGAATCTCGGCTAAAATAATATTTTTTGCAATAAATAAATTTATTTACAGATTTCCAGCAAAAGAATTCTTTAATAAGTGCCTAATCAATTTAATTGTTATATTATTTCAGCAGTTTAATTGCATTTTTAAATTCGATAAAATTTCAGCGCGCAGGTCGAGTGACTACAAATATGGTATATATGTATTGTATGTACATACAAAGTGCCTATAAGATCTGTTATCGTTCCTATATTTTGGAAATGATTCAAAATAAAAAAAAATCGCGAAATACGTGTTCGATTATTTGGAGAGGCTACTTTTTTAAGAAGGTCGGGGAGATTTTTCCCTTAAGGGGGTGCCTAGGGGGACCTCAACTTAAACATTTCAAATGGAACCCTCCTATTGTAGCACATCATATAAAAAGGCATAAAAAAAAAAGCTTTTAGTTTTATGCGGAAGTTGATATATTGACTTCCATTCGAGAATTATTCAGTGTCACAAAATTTGAAAAATTCTATTATATTTGTCCTTATCTTCAATATTTGTTTATTGCAGTAACTGTTCAAAATGGGCACCGTTTACTTCTATGATTCAACATAAGTCAACATAAGTGATTAATTCATATACATTTTTATTGACATAAGGATCTTGATTATTGAGATAATATTTTATACCTTTATGTCAATAAAAATGTACATGAATTAATTACCTATGTTAGTGACAACCCGTAATATAAATTTTAATTGAATCAATAGCATTTTTTTCGTGGTCAGATAAATTTAAATTTATAACATTAATCGTTTTAGATTCTTAGAAGATCTTTCTATAATCTTTTACCTCCGATTCCTTCTTTTCTGGCAAAATTAATTTATTGTGAATGCTCAGTATGCATAAATATATAAATTTTTTTTAATTATTACATTTTTCTTTAAAATTAAGAGAATGCACGATTTCTTGTTCTCCCTTCCCTTTTGGCTATGCCTAATTATATTAATAAAAACATTTTATTATATTTGTACTATTATTCAGTTAGCACAGAACGTTGTATAGACCTATATTTCAGGTCCATTTTATTTATTTTTCACGGACATGAAATGAACATCATCGTAAGTCCGATTTTTCAAACATTTATTATTTGGACGTTCATAGGATAACGTACATAAGATGGCGCATTTTTAATGTCAGAAGTTGTGTTAGACATCCAGTGAGCATGTTAAAATTTCCCAGATAGCCATTCATGCCCCTTGACACAAAAAGATAAATATTTACTGATTACAAATTTCCTTTCGATTGCAATTACGATTGTTGTAACGGAGATGCTAATCCCTTTGTATAAAGCAATCCGAAAGCAACAGGAAGAGAACTATTTCCTGAAAAACTTTTCTAATAATTTATTATATTGTAAATATAGTTTTCGATATTTCTTTAGCATATTTTCATCAAATATAAGGAAAAGATGTTAGCTACATCATAACTGATTATGTATTAATTTTCAGTAATAATATTTTAATAACATACCCAGATAGTAAGTTTCCCGCATGTTACTATAAATTTGATATAAGAAAAAACTTTTCATACATTATACAATAATATGTATTAATATGTATAAACATACATAAACATATAATCATATATGAAATATGTCCGTACATATGTTCATACCTCTTTCTATTATAAAATTACTTTTTAGTGAATAGAAATAACAATAGTAATGTAAAAACATAAAAAATAAATTAAAGGAATAATTTTTGCATTGTTTGTTTTAGAAAAAAATTACTTTGAAAAAATGTTAAAAAAAATTTCTCATACACAATTATGCATAATTTTATATATAATTATAAATAAGTAATTTTTTTACATTTCTTCAAACTTGATTTTTTTCTAAAATAAAGTGTAAAAATTACCCTTTTAATTATTTTTAACATTTTCACATTATTATTGTTATTTCTATTACATTAAAAAGTAATTTTACAAAAGAAAGAAGGATGTATGAACATATTTAATATAAAATTATGTATGATTATATGAATATTTATATATGTTTATACATATCTATACATATTTATGCATATAACATTTTTTCTTTCACTTCCAACTTTGACCGATCCTAATGACGCTCTCTACTATACAAATAAAACAACATTCCGATTTTGATTGCTCATAATTTCGTTAAAAATCATCATCGTACCGTAATTAATAAAACAAATTCTTAAAATTGAAACGTTGGTCTATCAAGTAGTAATTGTAAAAATGTAATTTTTTTTTTAAATCGAATATCTATACATTTGAGCTAAAAATGTGATATTATTGTCTTTTTTCCATTGCGCAATGGTTATAAGGATAATAATATCACATTTTTAACTCAAATTTTTATATATTTTACATTAAAAAATAGCATAATACTATTCGATAGAGCAACGTTTCAGCTTTAAGAATTTGTTTTTTTAATTGTAATATGATGATTTTTAATAAAGTTATAGCAATCAAAGTTTCTTTTTACTTAACTCGCGAATAACTCAAGAACAAAAAATTGTACGAACATTTTTAAAAAATGATTTTGTAAGGAAAACTCCAAACTTTCACGATAGAGATAGTCAAAAATTTTTGAAAATTTTTTTTGCCACGTGACAGACCCCTAAAGTAAGACGAAAAATTTTTCTTTTTCTCAGCTTATAATTTTCTATAAAAATTATAAAACTCACATAAATTTAAAAAATATGATAACCATTTGAAAGTAGAGATTTCAAGATTTAAAAACTTTTTTTTAAATTTAATTTTTGATTATTTTTAAAAAAGATATTGTACATATAATTTTTGAAAAAAATAACAAAGTATCGCAGAACTTTCCCTTCAACTCAATATTTATATATTTAATTTAGTATAATTTTATATATAAAGTATTATTATCTAAATATTATTTGCTAAATTGACATAGTTAATGAATTTTTATTACAATAATTTAAACTTTAACGTTCTTTTTTTTTTTAATTAGTCCGGCAGAGATCTTAAAAATAGTTTACGGAATAACATAGAAGAAAACAATTACAACATCAAGCATGACTACAATGACAACGATGACGAGACGACAACAACGACTGACGACGACGACGATGACGACAACAACGACGATGACGACAACAACGACGATGACGACAACAACGACGATGACGATGACAGCGACGACGATGACGATGACGACGATGATGATGACGACAACGACGACGACGACGACGCTGGAGACGATGGCAACTACCAAATTAACCATGGCAATAACGGAATTCGTGATTTTGGGGTAAGATTAAATACATAAAAATAAATATATTAAATAGAAATTATATGTATTATAAATATGCATGGAATATCCTAAGAGTATAAAAATATTACAAAGTGCCTTATAAGATCATAATGCGACTACGCAACGAATTGGACATAAAGATTTTAAATAGTCAAGCTAAATATAAAGATTATGCGTTTCGCGGATTTCTTCCGTGTCCAGATCCACTCTTGGAATGCCAACATTTCATGAACCTTGCAGTTCACTTCATCAGAGCGAGGAGCAGTCTAATACTGAATGTATCTACTGCATGTATACTAAGTATCAGGCTGCACCTTGTCCTAATGAAGGCGAAATGTTGGCATTCCAAGAATGGATCTGGACACAGAGGAAACTCGCAAAACGCATAATCTTTATATAGAAAGTACCCGTGGAAGCCTTAAGAATATTAGTCAAGCTGAATCTTTACTGTTGAAATAATTCTGTATGAATTTATATACTTATATCCAATCCCTCAAACTGCGCGCTGAATTTATTTGTAATCTTTAAACGCAATTCTAAGAGCACAGATCTACAGAGCAGTAACAGTACTATTGACAAGTAATTTAATTATATCCTCATAGACATCGATTCTTTTATTATAGACTAATCTAAAATTTTGATGCAAATAAGCATCCTAAAATCTGTAAATAATTTTGTTATGAAAAACACATCCCCGAACAGATGTAATCCGGATTTCTTGCATTTTGTGCGAACGCACAATGAAAACGCACAAATGAAATAATAAATAATAGTTACAATCTTCCTACATACATTATAAGTGTTATGACATGAGGTACATATTTCATAATGCGTTTATTGCATTTAGTGCACTGAATTCAATCAGCGCACTTTGTATGCTTCGGGCATAAATCCCGCTCGCTGCCGTATATCCTAAACAGGTGGGATATACAAGACAGCAAACTAAATAAAAAATACGGAAGCAAAACACTTGTATTTTGCTATACCACATATTTTATTATTCTACCACACGTATGTATCACGAAATAA
>NW_017305694.1:362283-367256 GCF_001594115.1 Trachymyrmex septentrionalis
CAAAAATACGGAAGCAAAACACTTGTATTTTGCTTATAGATATACCACATATTTTATTATTCTACCACACGTATGTATCACGAAATAACCACTAATTGTAAGTCTTTTACACGCCCTACAGTAATAATTTTATGTAGATTATAATTTATGATGGCGCTACTTATTACAGTGATAAATCGATTCAACTCAAAATAATTTTACTATTATTAACAGTAAGAAATTGACATCGTAACACAACATAACATAAAGACATGTAACAGAGTAGTTGCGAGAAAATTACCTCCACTCCTTCTATTTTTTCTGACTTTTGCATAAATCTCAGCGCGGCGTATTTGCCGGAGTTATCCTATATTATATATAACGTTGACGTGGCGAATTAAAAGTGGTGACGCTGGCACGTCTGCTATCTTAGGATGCCTTTTAATAAGAAACGGTATGATGACACGGTATGATACAATGTATTACATTCTTGTTGTTCACCAATGTTAAACAAGGATGAAATGATTATTATGTTATACTTACAATTAGTCTCTTGTTGAGGTGTGTTCTAATTTCATCAGAGTGCTTCTCGAATGTCAAATGTCATGTCATCCTTATTTAACGTTTGTTAAATAACAAGAATGACATGGTACCTAGAAAGTACCCAGATGGGAATTCAAACATGTCCCTGGAATCCCTAGTGTCGGTCCTTGCACATACACGTACCAGAGAGAAACCTGAAAAAGGATATGAGGATCTTTTCCCTGTAAAGAAATACCTGCAAAGTACCTTATGCACTACAGTCCTCTGAAAAAATGGATGTCAACTACACAACATTATCTATTTTTTGCGATACTCTTCATGGAAATAAATCACTGAAATCGTTAAAATCTCCTTTAATTTGATATTTGTTATTTCAGCGATTTATTTCAGGAATATCCCAAAAAAGTGGATATTGTTGTGCCCTCGTCTCCTCTCTCAATATTTCTCGATCGTCCTCTCCCCCTCAATATTTCTTGGTGTGTCCCTAACTCAATATTTCTCAGTGTGCCCTTTCCCCCCTCTCCCGCTCCAATATTTTTTCCAAGTTGGTGCTTATGGTCATAAGTTTAATTTTTAACATCAATTATTTGAACGTTAATAGGATGTACATTCGAATACATTCAATATATCCGAAGTTATGACAAACAGACGTCCGGCGAGCATATTAAAATTTATTATTTATTTATCAATCTCCATAATTTCGTGTATAAAGTTTTATTAGTTAAATATTATTAACTAAATTAGTAGTTAATGAGTTTTAATTAATTTAATTTTCTATGATATGTTCTTTTTAATTAGTCTGGCAGAAATCCTAAAAATAGCTTACGGAATAATATAAAAGAAAACAATTACAATATCAAACATAACTACAATGACGACGATTACAACGAGGATGATGACGACGACGACGACAACGAAGACGACGACGATGACGTTGGCGACGACGACGATGGCGACGACGATGATGGCGACGACGACGATGGCGACGACGATGATGGCGACGACGACGACGACGACGACGACAACGATGACGACGGCAATGACGACGACGACGACGGCAATGACGACGACGCCAGCGGCAACGGCAACAACTAAAACAACCACTGCAATAACAGAATTCGTGATTTTTAATTAAATTAAATATATAAAAATAAATTATATAAAATTATATATCATGTATAATATATAAGAAATATTCTAAGAATATGTAAAAAATATTACGAAGTATCTTATAACACCATATGTGACTACAAATCATAAATAAAGTTATTAAACAATCAAATAAGATTTTTAGTCTAAAATAATTCTATGTAAGTTTATATACTTACATCGGATCCCTCAAACTGCGCGTCGAATTTATGTTTAATCTTAAGTTTCTAACATATCTAAAGTAATAGTATTAGCAAGCAATTTAATTATATTGATGCTCATATTCATCTTACAAGGAGAGGGCCAGACTTGCGATAAATAAAACCCAATGCAACGAACAATTAGAGAATACAACGCAATACAACGAGAGCAAACCAAAAATTAAACCAATGTAACGATATAATGAAGTATTTTTGCAGTTTTGAGAATTAGGAACAAATAGAACACACAAATAATGTATAATAATATTTATTATTGGATGGCTTCTAAATACTCCAAAAAAATATACTTGTTACTGCTCAGGAAATCAAAAGTTGAATGCGAGTCGACGTTATACGAGCTACACCTTCCCCCATTTTTTCACAAGGCCTATCCAACATTTTTTGTATACGTTTCGTTGTTTCATTTATTCGATCTATATTATTACCTGAGAAAATGGTCGACCCGAAGATCCAAATAACCGCATCAAATACCTGTGAAGTTTGTCAGTGTTCCAAATTTCCCTTGTGATTTTGAAAATTTAATATTTTTGAGAATTTTATGTTTCTAATTACATTCAAAAATATTGTATATAAAAATTTTAAGTTAAATTCGCAAAAAATAAAATTAAAAAGAACTCAAAAAAGGAAACCTTAACGCAAAAATAACTCTTGTTACATTGGGTTTTATTTAACGCAGGTTTTCGGTACGTTGTAAATGAAATATGCGTTTTTCACAGAAGATTTATATTAAAAATCCATTTATTCCTACAAATTTGATTAATTTTACATAGAAAGAATATAAATATTAAAATAAAAAAAAAAGAAAGCCGACAATGAGAGAACAATCGGACCAACAATCTTGTGGTTACTAAGCAATAGCGCTACCTGTTACGCTACGAGATTGTTTAAAAACTGGTCAATCGTCAGCGTATATACGGTTCAGAATTTTTCAAAATCGATTTTCTCGATAATGCCTGAGAAGCTCATTCTACTGCTTGGCCAAAATAATATGTCTGAGTGGTACACTTCATGTATCGTAAGTTTAAAATTTTTCTGAATTCCGAACGTCTGGTCCTCTCCTTGTTAAATTAATCTTTATATTCTGATGCCGATAAGTACTCTAAAATCTGTAAAAAATTTTATTGCGGAAAATATAATCTCGACCGGGGATCAAAGCTAGGTCTCTTGCATTTCGTGCATGTGCCTTAAACCTTTAAACTATCGCCTTAGTAATATTTTTCGCAATAACTTATATGTATGGAAATAAGAATTCAGAAAATATATTTTATAGACATGAGTTTAACTAGGATTTTAACTAAAACGACTGAAAAGATTTGAAACTTTTGAACCCGCGGGGAAGGGGAAATTAATCAAATGGTACTTTTAAATTTGTTTTATTTTATATTATTTTTAATTAATTACTAACCAAATAACTCACTAAGTCACACATATTAAATTTACTAATTTACAACAATAATATGTAATATAATAAGTGCTAATAAAAGTTATATCGTGGTGATGATAATCAGTGCGTAATGATAATTGTTTTTTCTTAAAACAATGCCAAGTCTATTCATATACATTTCGGCACCGCTTCGGGCCATCCTCAGTGTACAAATTTAAACAACTTATGGCCTAAACGGTAGACTACCTCTCGCTCATTTAATATATATATATATATATATATAGTCAAGTGGCAATGACCAAGAAACAAAAACACCAAAGATGCTCCGCTCAGCCATAGGAGCAGTAAACAATTAGCAATTATAAAATTATGAATCCACTATTATGTAACGAGAAATGTACCAGAAATTCTCCCCTCCCCCTCTTTTAACTAGCGTATTATCAAAAACATTTTATTATACTATTACTCAATTAGCACAAGACATTGATCAATCCATTTTAAAACATTGTATCCATTTAACATCCGCACGTTTCATAGACCTGAAATTAACATTGTCGTAGATTCGATTTTGAATCGATCATTTGAATATTTATATACGTCCATAGGATGAATATAATATAGCCCGTATTCAATGTAGTCCGAAGTTGTGACAAATAAACGTCCAACGGACATATTAAAATTTATTATATTTATATACTAACTCAATATACCTTACTAATTTTGTATATAAAGTATTATTAGCTAAACATTATTAGCTAAATTAGCAGTTAATAACGTTTTATTAATTTAGTCTTCTCTTTAATTAGTCTGGCAGAGATCCTAAAAATAACTTACAAAATAATATAGAAGAAAATGATAACAACAACAACAAACTCGATCACCATATGAAAGACAAGGAAGACGACGATGAGGATAACGATGACGACGACGAGGATGACGACAATTTTTTTGTAAGTTATATATACAAAAATAAATTATATAGAGGAAATTATTTATATTGTAATATTACACAAATATGCAAAAAAGATATTCTTAGAAAATATAAAGAATGTATTATATAGACAGAATCGTAGCGAAGATTTTGTTGAGAGAATTCCGTTTGACTACAAATCAATTGCCTACATGCACTTTTGCGTACAAATAAAAATTTCAGAAACAAAATCATATTTGCTTACATGTATTATTGCCAACAACTCGATTGTTTATAAGCATTTTTGCGCACAAATAAAAATTTTAGAGACAAAATCACATTTGCCTACATGTATTATTGCCTACCCAGATACCAAATGCCCGTATAATGATCATGGCGCGCGCATATCATCACACATATGTGATCCTCATATGAGACTCATATTGCATAAGGTCGTACACATGCGATCAATATGAGGATCTCTTTGATTTCATATAAGACTCATATGATCCGCATATGTGATGTCACACGCGTGCGAGCAGTATGAGATTCACATGATCCGCACAGGTAACGTTGTATATGAATCTTATATTGCTCGCATGCATGCGACGTAATGCGTACGAGTTATACGAGTATCATATTGTTCGCATGCCTGCGAAAATTGTAAAATAATACAGCACTTTTCGACTCAATTTAGTCCGCTTTGCCTGCTCACGAGCGATTTGTCAAAATTTACCAGATCTTGCATAGCGGCGGTAGCAGCTTAGTAGCCTATTCTACAATATAG
>NW_017305694.1:367356-375200 GCF_001594115.1 Trachymyrmex septentrionalis
TGCTCACGAGCGATTTGTCAAAATTTACCAAATCTTGCATAGCGGCGGTAGCAGCTTAGTAGCCTATTCTACAATATAGGACTATAAGTTATAATTCGTAAGAAATTGATCAAAATCACAATCGAATATAAGAAAAATGCATGCGTGATACGGCGTGATTCTACATAATGCGATTCATTCCGCTTGCACGTATATCTTCATCATGATATAAATACAAGGGTATGCTCGTATCGTATCAAACCACTGCACATTTCCATTACTTTGTCTAATAAGGGAACACAACGGTCCCCCTCCAATTTAAATGAGCTTTTAGTATGTTGTTCTATAAACAAAAATAGGAGATATGTATTTTTTTTATATCTGCTGAGTCGCACCTTAAAGGGGTGGAAACCTCTCTTAAAAAAAAATCGATCTCTTTCTTTCGAAGCGAATATCTTCGAATCTATAAGAGATAGAAAAAAATTTCAGAATGAAAATTGAATGACTTCAAGAATACTTTATAACTATAATAAAAAATTTTTCTTAAATTATATATTTATTATATACCCCACACCTATTTTTAAGAATTTTTTAATTTTTATATGTCAAAAATTAAAGAGAATTTTACGCTAAAAATAACGTGTATTAAAATTACGTTCCGAAAAATCATTTTTCAGATATGAACGAAATTATCTCTCATACGCGCTCCGTATGTATTCGTCTCATACCGCATCTCATAACTGCGCGAAATAACGATGAAGACAAATACCACACAATTCGTCACAGTACAATATCAATACAGCAATGACTATTGAAATAAGTTTTTTATATAATAGTAGTACCAATAGGTAATAATACATGTAAGCAAATGTGATTTTATTTCTCTGAAATTTTTATGCGCAAAAATGCTTGTAGACAATTGAGTTGTAGGCAATAATTTCTATACGCAAATGAACTGTCGGTGATGTAGGCAAAAACGATGCTGTAGACAATAGATTTGTAGGCAAAAGGAGCTATCTCGATTAGGAAGAAGGGCCAAATTAGATCTAAGACTTTTGAATCTGAGTGGAGGAGAAATTAGATTGGTATGGATTATTAGATATTTTGTTTTTTTTTTGTTTTATATTATTTTTAATTAATTAATAGCAAATAAATCACAAAATTGTGCATATATAATTTATTAATTTATTTTATTTTTCTCTTAAAGTTGTAAGTTAATTCTTCAAACTGAAAATAATAAAATTTATAAAAATAGCTGCTTTTAATTAAATCTTAGAAATTCTTCTTATAACCTTTATTTTTTTTCTCCTTTTCCAAAATTAATTTCTTGCGAATGTTTATTAAACATAGTCCACAAATGTATAAGCTTTTGTAATCAGTTTATTTTTCTTTAAAATTTATGCTATCCCCTGCCCCTTCCCTTAAATCTGTTAACATTATCGTATAACATAATCGTTTTAGTACTATATATATGTACTATTTATGTACTATTTTTTAATACTACATATATATGTACTATTTATGTATTATATATGTATTTCTCAGAAAGTATAAGTAGGACGTTTCATGGATGTCTTTCTTTATGTCCATTTTACATTCGCACGTCCATGAATATAAAATGGACGATCGTACGTCTTTACGCATTTATTATTTGGACATTCATCATAAGCGGTACATAAGATGGCCCGTATTTAATGTAATCCGAAATTGTGACAAACGATGTCCAGCGGACGTTTTGACCACAGACTTATAATATATAAATACGAGTAGACTGCTGACTCAATATGATAGAAAGAAGTTAATCTGATCCGAGTTGTCCTTGTTTTAGTTCCTATATGTCTATGTATGCGTCCTGTCTGTGACTATCGTGTGAGTTTATCCATGTAATTTACATGTGTGAGGGACATTACAGAGGGACATTACAGAAGTGACTTACAAAAGTTGTAAGACTTAAAAAGACGCATTCAAGTAGTATTTGACCTAGAAGTTATTTGATCAATAGAATAGCGTTGTCAAAGTCAAATCAAGGTCAACATGAATTTTTTTTATGGAACCCCCCCTTTTTCATTACATATTCTTGTAGCTTATCTCGAGAACTTTCCAAAACACTATAATTAAGTTCATTTTCATTAAGTACTTTGCGAGTATAAGGCTTAAATATATATATGTATATATATATATATATATATATATATATATATATATATTTCAAGTGATATTGTAAATTACAACTTGTCTCAGCTTTATAACAATTTGCCCCATAGGATTGCGCAAAATTCAACTCTGTCAACTCGAGTATTATTTTATCCTTATTGTCACCAAATGTTGAATAAAGGATACTCAGAGTTGATAAAGTCAAGATTCGGAACGCACCCCAGTGGAGTAAGTTGTTACAATTTACCTATAATAGAAAATATTAATTTTCAGTATTTAAAAACATAGATACAAATCAGAAAAAATTGACTATATAGGTAAAGATATATTATATTTGAATTAATGCATAGATATTTATTAATTTAAATGTATACATTAGGACAGAAAAAATTGCTAATCAAAAATTGTAACAACTTGCCCTGGTCTCCCCTATATAGATTTAACAGATATTTACTGTTACAAAAAGAAAATAACATAAAATATCTTTTTATATATAAGATATGTAACTACAATAGTTATACAGAATATATTTCTTCAGTAAAATTAACATTATAATATTAAATCAATACACACATTTTATTCCTTTATTCTTAGAATTTATGTTTTAAAACTATTATTTTTATGTTATTTGTTTTACCTACCTATAAATTGTGTTATTTTAACATTAAGAAATGTTAAATTTTAGTTTTAAACAAAATATTCAAACAACATAATTATATTATGTTAAATTAAAACTCGAATATGTTAAAAATTCAACACAAAAATTTTAATAAGGATTCGTTTTAACATAAATACAAAATGTTTTTACTGTGTATTTTGTTAATTATCACGAAAATTGCAAAATGGTAGAAGACTTTTCTTCTCACTTTAATTCATTCTGTCTCTAGGTGAGAGTTTTATCATTAATTATTAGATATCCTGTATATCATGCTTATATAATACACGGAGAGAATTTTCTTTTAAAATTTATCCTGAAAATATAGTAATTCTGGTACAATACAATATTTAAAAAATTATAAATATTTAAAAAATTTTTACCATGTACTTCAGTAAAATTAATCCTCACCCCACTAAAGGAGGAGGATTCATTAATCATCAAGCGATTTCTTTTTGTGCAAATTTCTTTGAATCTTTTAGTAATTATAAATTATACTACATTTTATTATTTTTCAAAATGAAGTGCCAATTTATTTATTTCTAGAAAGTTAAAAGTATGTTAGTAGTATATGGACAAACATGGACCGTCAAAACAAATCCTCACTCCACTTCCGGCGCCGATGGCGTGGCCTGTCTGGAAAAATAGTGCGCTCTGATTGATCGACGCGAGGGTGGGGATAACAAAGTAATTAAATAGCACGTTTTGATTGGCTCCTCACACGCTGATTGGCTCTATCCATAGTCACCCACGCGGTGACTGGAGAAGGGTGGGATGTTGGCAGAAATAAATATCGTGACAAAATGGTGGATGGGAAAATCGAGGAAAATTGGGACCAAGACATTTTTTCGTTACTGGAGAGGGGGAAGGTATGAGCAGCGGATATGAATAGCACACAGTTTTTTATTCTGTAGGTCATTTTTTGCTAACGGCTCAATGTCTCCGGCGTACTAAAGTTTTAGTGAAAGGATTTCTTTTTATTATTTATGACGAAGACTTTTACAAAAATTTTTGAGAGACTCTTGCTTAGGAAAAAAGGGAAGATAAAACAAGAATGAACAAATTCGTGCTGGTATGTCATCGTATTCGGCGTGGTAATTTACTTGTTTTTAGAGAATAAATTTCTCTGTATCATATTTTCAGGATAAACTCTAAAAAAAAAAAGCTTTCGTATATTAATAAAACATAATCTAAACTATTTAGTATTATTACTTCTATGTAAATTTTTTTTTGAATGTTACAGTTAGAACTTATAACAATGATCTACGATTATTTGTTGGATTTTATAAGAAGCTGGCTCTGTAAACTACCTCTAATAAACTTTATATGTGACGACATATATATATCAAAAGTAAGGCGAGATTTTATTACTAAATTTTGATTTTTAAACGGTAAACGTTTGCATTTTAAATAATCTTCTGCTAATTTAATGATTTCTATAGAATTTTGTATATACAGATAAATTTAATTAATCCTTCTTACTAAAACATAACTAAAAAGATAACTTCTACACTTAACATAAATGTAAGTACTGTTATTAAACATTTCATTTAATTATAAACTTATTATGATCTGTGTTATTATTACAATTTAAATGTATTGTAACAATGTTAAAATTTTGAAGTTATAATATTATAAAGATATAGGTAACATGTAGGAGAGAGTTGCCAAATGCGTATTGCATACAGGTTGCTTAAATCATTTCATGTATATTTTACATTATTACTTATAATGTAAGCAACATTATTATTTAATATAAGCAATATTAAGTAAAAAAAATATAAAAAATATAATAAATAAAAAATGAGTAATATTTATAAAACAGACAAAAATTTTATACATATGTAGTGTTTTATGTATTAGAAACATATTAAAAAATCAAATATGTCTGATATTAATTTTTGATCGATTTATATAAATAATAATAATATAATTACGCAATTTGGTTATAATTTTTATATTTTTACAAAAGGAGGTTGTGTGAAATATTGTATTTTATTTATTTCATATACATATTTGCAATATTACAGATTAATTCGATCCTTTTATGAAACCTATCAAATTTCCTAAATACAATAGTACCGCAAAATAAAATTAGTAAATGACATTAATAAAATAATGATTAATCAATTAAAAAAAATTAATTCAATCCAATTTTACTTCAACTTTCTTGTCTTTTAATCATTGTTATTTAATAATTATTAATCTTTTTTTTATTATTAAAATTATTAAAATTATGTGTTTGTTAATTATTACATATTGATTAATAATTTCTTTTATTAATTTCATTTTTTAAATTATTGTCATTATTATAATAAATTAATATTTTCAAAAAATAATTTTAATGAAAAATTTCATAATTTAATATTTTTAAAATAAATACGATTTAAAGATCTATATGCACGATTTAGGCGATTGATTACTTTTTGCAACATATCACAATAAGATTCACAATAAATTTATTTGTTATTGATGAAAAATTAAATATTATGTAACAATAATCTCTCAAATATTAAACTACAATTTTCAATGTTTATATGCGCGTACATATCAGTACAAAATGGAAAATAAAAAACAAAAAATAAAAAATAGCTTAAATAATAAGCATTTAGCAACTGACTCCTATATCTGTTAAATAAAATTGTTTGCAATTTTAATAATTTTATAATGTAGGAAATATAGATCAGGGAAACAGAAACTCACAAACTTCTTTTATAATGCTTTTAATCCTTTGCGAAAACGCTCGCTATGTATATGTTCGCTCATATTCGAAAAATCTGAATCTCGATCTCCGCGCATTAAAAAATAGTGCGTACGCCTTAGAAAATATATATAGGTAACTGTTGATAATGGAAGGGATAACATGATGTACTCAGTTTGCAAGTGTCTCTCTCTCTAAATCTCCGCCGTCTCCGTCTATAAATGTCGCGTGAGGGGTAACTGTGGAACATTAAACATGGGGCGATATTCATAGTCCGTTTTTATTTTAAAACTGTCTTAAATAATGTCTTAAAATAATAGTCCTCGGATTGACTTATAACATCTTAAGATTGTACTTAAGACAGTCTTAAATGCAAGAATCGACTATGTGAGTACCGGCCTGTTGACAGGGAAGTATAAAGTGTGTTTCTCTTTCTATAGAAAGAGAGAGAAATATAAATTGTATTAAATAAGAAAAGATTCAATATCAATTTCACGACGCGAAACAGACCAGTACTCATAGTCGATTCTTACATTTAAGACTGTCTTAAAAATAATCTTAAGCTGTTATAAGTCAATTCGAGGACTGTATTAACATTTTAAGACATTATTTAAGACAGTTTTAAAATAAAAACTATAAATATTGCTCCATGTTTAGCATTTCACAGTTGGCAGTCTTTTCCCCTCACGCGACATTCATAGACAGAGAGATGGCGGAGATTTAAAGAAAGACACTTGGAAACTGAGCACATCATATTATCCTTTCCATCATGCTCCAATCCATGATGCAAGTCTATTCACATCATGACTCCAATCATAATATAAGAAGACAAGATATACTATTCCCGAGAATACGCAGTAAGAGAGTAAATTTGAGGCCAGAATTTGATTGGCTATTCTAATATGCCTGCGCTATTATACGCAGGAAAGTGCATAGAAGTCAATTAATTAGATCGGTTATTTCCAGTATTGCTAACGCCATTATGCGCATGGTACACCTTATATTCTTATATCATGGTTCCAACATCTATTGTATCTTGTCTAAATGCTTTACCATAATGCATATGCGTTGATTATTATTATGTAGTGATAAGAGTGTTGTACTTTCACCTTAGAACATATACATGTACGTTCAAAACTCACATATAAATTACGCGCAAGCGCATAACAAATATAAGCTTTCAGATAAGATGTTGAAGATACTTTTTATATTACATTGATTAGATACGGTATGGCCCTTCCAGTATGTATGTTTAAAAATTCTATAATCAGAGTTTGGCGATCAGAAGTTGTGCCCGCTTTCGCCAAACTCTAAATAGAATCTCTATGTATGTTCTAAGGCATGCGCCCTCGTCGCTAATAACTAAGTTTCTTCCGAGGGTTAGAGTTGGATCAGAGTGCAAGAAGTGACCAATCACAATTGAGCATTTCCCTCTCATGTAAGAAAGGACTGTAAGAGGGGAATACTCAACTGTGACTAGTCAATTCCCAGACTTTGATCCAACTCTAATCCTCTATGGAAACTTCAATTATGATAACGAGATCCGGGGCATGACGCTGGCGACGTTCGTTTCGATTACACGCGCTAATCAATACTAATTATGAATAAAATAACATACATTGTTAATTAAATAATACAGAACGGAAAGAAGTATAAAATTCCTACAATAATACGTTAAACTATAAATTTTACATTAAAACTATTTTATGTATTCAGAAATTGCTTATAAATAATTGGAATATTAACAAAAGCAAATAATTAATTTTTAAAATCTCTAATTATTACAAATCGCAACTACGTTCTTAAAAAATTAAAAATTAATTGCTTGACTTGTTTTGTATATGTTTATGAATTTTATCCAAAAATTAACAATATCGTCACAGTCAAAATAGGTCGAAAAATAACACGTTACTTTTTATAATGTTACTATTGTTACTTGTTTCCGATAATGATCATTACTTTTTTTTCTGAATGATAACAATAACGTCGTTACATTTTTATGAATTCAATTGTTACTTTTATCGTTACTTTAACTATAACAATAATGTCTATTCAATAGATCGTATTATTTTGAATGGGATAGAAATATTTCATTTATATATTAAAAAATATTTTATTTTACACCTTACAAGGAAGAACAGGGATATATCTCTCTCTTTTGATGAGCTTTTAATCTATTGTAGCCAGTATAAGGAATACGTATCCGTGCACACTTCTTCAGCGAAACACTCGATCGATTAGTTTCATTTGAAGTGAATATTGTCGAAATAGTAAGGAATGGAAAACAATTTTTTTATAAAAATATGTATTTCTTATTTTAGTCTAAATTATAACGTATTTATATATATATATATA
>NW_017305694.1:375214-375589 GCF_001594115.1 Trachymyrmex septentrionalis
TGTAATAATTAACATTAATAAATATATAATGTAATAAATAGTTTCTTCCAATTTATTTATATCTATTTGTATTTTCTAGCTAAAAATAAATTTGTATTTACGCAATGAATAATCTCATAAGTTTTTCATTTTTGCTTTTGTATTCGATTGGTACACACCTGATTTCAATATGGAAACTCACTGAAAGAGAAAGTGATAGAGTGTCGTCAACCGCTAGGTAAGTTCGTTACTGTCGAGAGCGAAATCTGTTAGGCAACGACGTGGATCGCTTGTGAACAGTATAGTGGCAAGTTCCTACAGATATTTATCATATTCTTTAGAACAAAATAAATTACGTAAGTTAAATTTATACGATTAATACAACATCCTTTTTAG
>NW_017305694.1:375689-389881 GCF_001594115.1 Trachymyrmex septentrionalis
AGCATATTTATGTATTGTACATTAATTTAATTAATGTAAAAGTTATTTTAATCTCCCTAATTATTTAGATTAATAGTTTTATAAGTGTGAGTTCAACTTCTCTTTAAAATTTTAGGTACTTTTTAATACTCCACTAAGGAAGACCATGTTGCAGATTTTAATGATTTTATTTATCTGCTCGTTGGATTTACTGAGTGCTCGTCCTATGGAGGAACCAACAAAATTCACTCTTGGCAAGATACAAAATAATACCGAAAACGCCGTACACTCAAAACTAGAAATAACAGAGGTAAAATTTTTTGCTTATAAAATTCGCGAAAATAAATGAAAATGTAACCTTTAGAAAACGCCAAACTAGCCAATAAAATTAATTATTAGATCGTCCTTTCATAAAAGCTTTTGAAAGCTTTTAAAAACAATAAAACAAAAAGTCATAAATCTGAATTAATCTACATAAAATCTGATAAAATCTACATAAGAAATTCCTTAGCTGTACTCAAAATTCTAATTAGATTCTCGTGATTCGCCACTGTAATCGGCAGGCGAAGTCAAAATTACTATTTCGTAGGAATTATTAGAACGTGTCAGCGATGCTATTAGAATTGGCAGAGGAAGGTTTGTCAATTTGATAATATTGGCTAGAAACATCATTATCAATCGAGCAGAGGTAATTACTGTAGCATTTATACAACAACAATTTATTGCTGAAAATATGATATTTGCGGAGATTCAATTTAATGTAATCTCCATTGGAATTTATAAAAAGTCACCGTATGTTCTTTAAGTGATAACTAAGTTCCAGCCATTAAATATCAAAATTTTTTTATTAACGCAAAAGGAATAATACAATTGTTTTAATCAAAATATTTTATGTTTATACCTACTACCTTTTGCCATCTTTTAGGTAGCATACAAATGCCGTGGTGAAAGAATGTCTCGTCTCTTGACGCAATGAAGTAGTCGATCCATTTTATAACATCTGCTTCATTTTGAAAGTACGTTTTGAAGACACTGTGTTGCATCGATCGGAATAAGTAATAATAAAAGTAATAATCAGGTGGCACAATGTCTGGAGAGTACGCAAAGTGGGAAAAGATTCCCCATTCAAGATTATCCAACGCTTGTTTGACTTTATGAACAATATGAGGCCTTGCAAAATGATTTTGTCGTTTCATGACATTGTCGTTCGTTTTTCTTCAATTACTTGACTCAAATTTTCAAAAAATGATAATTATACAGAATAGGCCCTTTTTTAAAACAAAAATAATAATTCCTAAACGTTGTTGTTCTACTTGGGTTGTTTCTTATGTATTAGTAAAAGAATTTTGATAATTAACGGCGGGAACTTAGTTATACACTTAATTTTTTTTAGACGATATGATTTTTTTAGATGACATAATATTCCTCTAATTATTCTGTATATAAAAGTATTAAGGTATATTTAAAAAACCAATAGTTTACGAGAAAACACAGTTGTTAAAAATTTATGCAATTTACAATGTGCAACTACATATGTTTCTAAATATGAACTGTGTGTTTTTTTTTTATACCAACTGATTTGTCTTATTATTTTGTATATAAAAATATTAGGGTACAGTTGCCAAAAAATTAATAATTTACGAGATATTTTAACATATGTTTTATATCAAAATGTGTCAAAATAAAGCATAAAATATCTCGTAAACTATTGGTTTTTTTTATATCTCTATCTTAATATTTTTATAAGCAGAATAATTAATGGAAGCATATTATGTAAAAAAAAATTACATAATTCCATTTAAAAAGTGGAGGTGACTTTCTTATCTTTTTGGAACCTCCACAGAAAATAAACTACGTGACCAAATTACGTCCTTAAAACCGTTCTACTTTTATTTGAAACATATTTTTATATCATCAAAGATAAGCGAAATATTTGAGATGTTCGATTTAAGTGGAGCACTCTGTATAGAATTTGTTGTTATTCGTTTTGTATCTTTTTCCTGTTTTTGTTAGTTATTTTATTGGCTTTTGTCAATATCTTTTTATTTGTGTAATTTTTAGCTATTATCGACATACTAACAAATTTTCTTTTTTTACAGCAAATAAATAGCGAATTTCGAAGTAGTCTTAATCCGTCAATTAAATTTGACAAACCTCAAAATCGCAGATCAATACTACCTATACAAAATACCACGCCAATAGTTTTATTTCAACCAACATCGCAAGAAATATTTCGTTTAGAAAATGAGACCGCCCAAGCTATTTTAGAAAAACCAAAACCTGACAACATTAGGCGACTTTTAGATACCTTCTTGACACCAAAGCCACTCGTTGATCGAATTAAGGATGAAGAAAAATATGGTAATAGAGGAGATAAATTTATTGGAATCGGAAGGGCATTTATTGACGGTTACGAAAATTTCAGCAATTTTTTGAATAACTTAGTGGGGGTAAGTACATTAAAATGTAACTCTACATACACAATAAATTAAATTAAATTAAATTAAACAACAGTAAATCTATTAATAGTAAATAAAATAACTGGACCTTGCCTAAGCTGTGATTTTTTTTCTAATTTTTTGCTAAATACAAAATTTAAAATTGGTGATCAAATTTAAAAGAAACAAATATTTCTGAACATTAAAAAAATATGAAATATTTTTAAATATTTACATAGGTGCAATAAAGATTATAAGAAAGAGCAGCATTAAAATCATATTAATTATGTACTTAATATAGTTTAAATTATAGTATTGTTTTTTATTTTTTTTTTAATACAAAATAAAGAAATGAAAAATAAAGTGATCCAATGTTATTTATATATTGAATTACATTAATACAATATAAGGCTCTTCAAGATAAACTCAATATAAATATAATGATGTAACAAGGAAAAGCCAATGTGAGCCACTAGCTGTTTGTATGTAACAAAATATGTATTAAAATTAAAATTAAAAATATAGATGTTTCAACTTTAGTATTGGATCACATTCTCAGTATATAAAATATAGTTGGTAGAATCAAAATTATACATTTGTAAGCGCCAGAATCATCAAATCACCGTTAACTTACAATTGCCACTACTTAAAATCTTTAATGTCATCTGTTATATTTTATTGAATGAACAAACTGCATGTTTGACTTAAATAATTTTCATATTTGACTTAAATATATTTCTACATTCTCAAACAAAAAAAATAAAGACAAATATATACTAAATTAATTTAGTCAAATATATAAACAATTAATTTAATTAATAGAACAATTTTTTTTCTTAGTGTAAAAAATATTACATTACATCCACGACGTTCTGCATTTTGTCTTACAAACAATGATAGAATAAACGAATTGAACAATAAACTGATGATGTCGTTAGACAAACAGTCTGCATGACTTATTAATATTATTTATTGATTCACTATGTAATTACATCGAGTAGGTCATATTGGATTTTTTTAAGCTAGGATAATATTATATAATTAACTTTATTAAAATAAATCTAATTAAAATAAATTTAAAAAGCAAAAGAAATCTCTTCAGTAATCTATTTAAATATGCAATACAGTAATTTGCAAAAAATTTTATGATTTCAGTTTCCTGTTGATATCGTTAAACAAACTTCTCGAGGAATAACGCAAACATTGGATAAATTAGGAGCACGAATCATCGGACTCGAGTAATAAATATAAACTGAATATAAATTAATTAAAACAATTAATCAAATATATATAAATGTATTAAATAAAATATTATATTATATTAAATAAATAAAAAAATACATAAATATACAATATAAGTACAATATAAGTACATGACTATGTTAAATAATGTAAATTATAAACAATCAAAATATAAATATAATAAATAAAATTTTATATATTTTATTATAAAAAGTTTTTATTTAAAAACCGCGCAAAATAGAATTATAAAATTCCTTAATGTCATATATATAATACGAAAATATTATACATATATGAAATCGTTGATTTATGATAACAATTCAATAAGAGCATGATTGTAATATGTACGCTTATTAAACATAAGTACTGCGTAAAACTAGTATAGGTATATAGCATATATGTATTCCCAGATAACCAAGCGTGATGTAGCATATTGTACAAACTAATGCATTGCATATGTTGTTATATATTTGCTGCACATTTGCTTACATCAAAATAGAACACATTATGAACACAACAACATGACTGATAATATATGTAATTAGTTATCAAAATTTCTAGAGCAAACTGTGAGCAATAGTGATACATTATGTTGACAGCAACATGTTAGCAACGAATAATTAATCGTTTCATCTTGAACTCGTTGCTAATAAAATGCTGACAATATGACAATACAAGTTGTGTCGAGGATATTCATGCTAATATATTGCCATCAATTTGCCATTGCAAGAATTCGAATTCCATTGTGTTCAACACGACAGACATAATGCTGTCTCACTTTGTCCTGAGTTTATCGAAATTGGTTGCTGCAACATGTCAGCAAATATACTTGGCTATCTGAGTATAAGATAGCTAAACTGTTCTTATACAGTAATGTAATATACATATTATATATAATAATCATTTTTACTACATGTGAGCAATGTGAAACGTATTTTATACGTCAAGAAGTTGTTGATGAAACACATAAAGATATGTAGAATTTCATGTACAGGGTGCTTTCATATCCTACAGTCGAGTTGCCTATCTGCCTATGGGCAGGGGCACGCTTTATTGGTAATGCAGAATAAGATTAGATCGCAAGTCTGGCGGGAAATAAGACAAGAGAAACTGAATTTTATTCTGGAATAGTGTAAAATTCAATAATATTATTTAAAATATGTATTTAATAATATAAATAATATCTGACTTAATCTAACATAAATGACATTTAATACATATTTAAAGATATATAATTATAAATATTTATAATTATAAAATAAATATTTATTATATAGCCATTTCAAAACAAAAATATTTGCGTCATAATTATAAATGGTTAAATATTTATTAAATATCATTTATACTAGATTAAATCAGATATCATTTGTATTATTAAATACACATTTTATATCTTATTATTGAACTTTACGCTACACCAATATGTAAAATTTAATTTCTCTTATCTCATTCCCTGCCGAACTTGTCATCTGATCTTATTCTCCATTATTATAGTAAAGGATGCCCCTGTCCATGGGCAGACAGGCAACTCGACTTACTGATGTATAGGTTGCGGAAGCACTGTACGAATATAATACGAATAAAGATAGAATAATGTTTCACTCAAATAAATGTTTTTTTAACGCGTTTATAATTTGCGAAAAGTATTCCTTTAAATAACGTATTAGGCCCGATTGCACCAACGTTACTTTGATTTTAAGTGAGACTTAAAACTCTTTCTGTCTTTGTCTCTTTTTGGCTTTAAAACGAGACAGATAAAATTTTAAGTCTCGCTTAAAGTCAAAGTGACATTGATGCAACTGGGCCTAAGAATTTAATAACCAGGTATGTTACACTTTCTAAATACGTTAATAAAAGATTGAGCACATATTAGGATAGAGCGGGGCTAGTTGCACATAGAGATAAGTTGAGGGAATTCAAATATCTAAATAACCAAAAAATATATAAATACGTCTATGCTTGCATAAGGTAGCACAAAGACAGAGATTACTACAATAATGCTTAATACAATAATTTATGTCCAGTTGTCAACAAACACGTGCGCTTTTTCGTTTTCGTACATTAAAAGTAAAATTATTAAGTGAGTATTCATTTTAATCTATGTATTAATTAAATAAATTAAAGCGATTAATAACAATCAAATATGTTTTTAGATATAAGTTATATTAATGTATTTTTTAACTTTAATGTTCAAATTGATATTTTATTTACTGTTTTTTAGTTACAAAAAAATATTTTAGTCAATATCGATCTTGTTCAGCTAGTATCTCATAACTAACCTTATAAACTCAGCTGCTCAAATAAAATTTGTTTTTATCAATGTTTTTTATTCTATGTTAACGATTAAACATAGGGGAGACCGAGGCACCAAAAGTCACAAAAATTCAAACTCTTAAAAGTGCTAAGCATAAAAATTTTTAATCATTTTTTTTTAATAATTAAAGCATAATGCATATTTTAAAAGTTAATAAGTATATTTATTAGTAGTTTTTAAGAAAAAGATAAAAATATATTTTTTTAAGAAATGATAATGCCCCATACCCGAGGTACTATAAGTCACACATAAAATAATAGGATTATGCAAAAACGGTGATGAAAGTTGAAAATTAACTTATACGTATTATAAGTTCAATTAACTTACATATTCTTAGCATAGTCACTGATATAATAAAATATAATTATACCTAATAATTATTAAATAATAAAATAGAAAGTTATAAGAAGACAAATAAGAAATAACCATTTACATAAAATAAAAAATTTATTACGATAAAATATAATTAATTACTTAGAAGTATAAACTGTCCTTGTAGTATATATACTTTTTGTATTGTTTTGTTTTATCATAAATATTTAATATATGACCTCAATTATGCATTTAATTATACATTTAATAGAAAACTATAAAAAATAAATGTTAGATCATTACTTGTAATGTAGTAAGTTAAGAAAAGATGCGCAGAAACATATATCTTCTACTACAAAAACAATATTAAAACATGTTTATGCGATTAAAAAGTTATTATTGCACTACGAAAACCATTAATAATCGATGCTTTTTAATACAATGGAATTTAATCACTGCCACCTAGATAAAAAGTATGGCAGCGAAGTAACAGTCATATCAGTAGTATTAATTTAAACATTCTAGATTATGTTAAACAATCGATGATCCATGGTAACCCGTGACCCATACGGATTCCCCTATATTTTACGTTTAATTAATTATTATTATAAAGTAAAGAGATTTTAATTTTTCTAATTTTGTTAATTAAAATATTTAAAAAAAAAGAATGTTACAAATTATTATACTTAAGATAAAAATAATAAAAATTTGATCAATATATACATAATCCTTTCATATTTTTAATAATATATAACCTTATTAATTATACGATTATCTTCATGGCTCAATTTATCCTTCGAGGATGCTCAATATACGAGTATACGAGTAATATTATATTTAGATAGGTGGGACATATTGGTCCACTTTGTATCTTTGTAATTAGTGTAATTTTTGTCCTACTACGAGATATATTAAGAATTTATAAGTACTTAATTATTGAGTCAGATGAACATGCAATGTTTTAAAGTATTTATTATTAGTCTATCGTAATTACGTGAAGATTTATAATAATTTAAAGAAAAAATGTTACACAACTAGCTCCACTCTATCCAATATATTTATATGCTTTTATTGCAGTGATGTTTGACTGAATAATAAGCATATTTTCTACCTGACACATTGAGTGCAATTAATTTAAGGTTTATTGAAAACGTTATATTAATTTGTTTATCGAATGGAAAACATTTAAAAAACGTTTGCAGAATATGATTAAAATCCAGATATAATCATTTAATTTGATCATATCTGATTTTAATCATATTCTCCAAACATTTTTCAAATGTTTTTTTATTTCATAAATAAAATACGCTCCCAACAAATCTCAAATTAATTGCGCCCGATGTGTGAGGCAGAAAACACGTTTTACTAATGTACTGCTACGTAAAACACAATTTATTCATTTCTTATATCTGAATTCGTATAACTTTAACGTTTAGTTCACGAATAAAAATTATGAAAATGCAGATGAGACGATATTTCGAAAAACGGGAAATATATATAAAGAATATATACTTAGTCTTCATGAGTGGGTCATTTTGACCGGAGTGAAAATTTTAGTTGACTGCAATTTTTGTACGGTTAATATTGCAGAGTTTGTGTGTGAAGAAGTAAAAAAACTTGAAACTTTTCTCTGTCAATCGTCGTGACAGATTGTTTCATTGTTGCCTCGATGCTAATAGTGATGCAATAAGAGTTTGGCTTGGGTAACTTAGACCTATCAAATGTAAATTCGACAGATTCTTGTCAAAAGTACAAATTCGTTTTTAGTAAATGTCTGTTTATTAATGCTGTTATTCAAGTATATGTTATTAATGCTATTATTCAAGTATTTGTGTTGTCGTCTTATAATTAAAACGTATATTCATTGTCAAAAAAAAAGCATTTTTGCGAAAGAGACGTCTTAGCGAAACGATCGCTCTATTTTCTCGAAATTATAAAATTGTGAGTAAATAATATCGAAATCATTATATATTTAATATAAAATATTTTTATTGTATTTTTAAAGAAGAAAATATCCAACTCTGATATCATTATTCTGAGCATATATAAAAATGCTCTCATTTCACTCGTCCAAATATAATAATTATACTTTTTAAAATAAATCAATATAATGTATTTTTTTTCTTAAAGTTTACATTTTCTTCTTTTCAAAACAGTACTTATTTTTATTTGTATCTTTTTTTTATCATAAAAATATGATTTTTTGAAAAAAAAAAACTGATTATTGCACTCTTTTCACAAATTGTTCTTTAATATTTTTTGGCATAACTTTTTTAATTATTATCAAAACCTTTTTATGTTTTGATATTTTGATTCTATACATTCTGGCATTTCATTAAAAAAAATAAATAAATTTTTCATTAAAATTTATGGTAATTATGGAACCAATAAAAAACGCCGTGGGTGACTTGGACCCGGACATGTAAATTAACTTTAAAACCAGATATGTAGTTGAGAATTAATATATCTACTTTATACTATACCTGATATACGTTATAAAAAAAAAATATACGTATATTATACTTTTTTATTCTTATATATATTGGGTTATTTCAAGACTGTCTCAAGTAATGTCTTAAGACGCTAATACGGCTCTATGAATTGTTTTCTTAAAATTATATAATAATACTTAAGACGGTCTTGAATAATAAGATCTGACTACGAAGATCGGCCTATGGATATCGGCCTGATACTCTTGCATGCGCAGTTGTAAAATATTGTTAAGTTATCATTTTCCAATTTCCTGACATTAAAAAACTTTTAAATTAAATAATAAGGAAATGAAACTTGCCACTTACAAGTTTCATTTCCTTATTATTTAATTTTATTACTTCTCGTAATATACTACGACAAGTTTTATTTTATTATTTAATTTTTTTCTTCTCGGATTACACTACGTATTGTATAAAAATACACAAATTTACAAAATTATAGAAAAATCGGAGGGGAGCGGCGAGCGTCATACTAAACATTTACCACATTTTTACATTACAGAATTAAATAGCATAAACACAGTATATAAAATTTTCTGTATTGCAAATCAAACTAACTAAGACTCCTTATAATTCAAAGAAGGAAAAGGGCAGTAGGAGTCAAGCGCAAAGATGTCGCACAAATAATATATCTATGAAGTGTGAAACTTCTTTATTCACTAAAACGCACTTACATGTTTCGGCTCACTTTTGAGCCCTCTTTAGAGACAATCAAAATTGGCATACATAAACTGTGAATAAAAATTATCCTATCATAGTGAGCACCCCTACCTCAAGAATTTAAACGCCAAAAAGAGTGAAATAAAACAAAAGTCAGTCAGTCAGTGTCGTTGATACGCAGTAATGAGTCTTTCTGAGGTGATTTTTGATTTTACTTTCCAACTTTCATTTTTATGGAATTGATTAACATTCCAATGCGAAATTTTTCATTTGTAAGCTTCAATAATATTAGCTAAAACTGAAAGTGATTCATTGTGTCTGATACTAACTAGCTATTATAAAATATTGAGAACCGGTTTTTGAATAATTTATTGTAATGTTTGCGATACAGTTTGTGTATCCTTTCTAGTTCTTGAAAATTTTTTCTTGTAATTATAATTTTTTGGGCACTGAATCTTCACGTATGTTTTAAAATTTAGTGTCCTAAATCGAAAAGAAGAACAATATGTTTTTGAACATTAAATCATCCAGAGACAAGGTAGTGTTTCGGCGCTAAAAAAAACGCGTAGCATTTTTTCAGTAAACGTTAAAATGTTTCGTTAAAATAATGGACACATACAATAAAATAAAAAAATTTGCACTTTTCACACCTGAAAAAAAGAATTTAATGTATTAATACTCAATCATTATTTCAAATTTATTTTTATCAATAATTATTTCGATAATGAAGCATTTATGACTTGATATTTATAAGAAGTTTGTTTTCCTTTTTATCCGAAAACATATTCACAAAGTTTTAAAATATACTTATCCTATATATTTATATGTCTTGTTCACAAATTATTCATAAAATGTTGGAAAATATTATAATCACGAAATGTCGTCATAGTTAAAATAGTACATGCAATAATAATAATTTGGTTCTGATAATACTAAGCTATACTGATATTATCACTGACTCATACTAAAGTTAGCGGTATGCTAAAATTTAAGCTTGTGCTGACTATGGTCTTACATGAAATTGCGCATGCTTTGAATGATTTGAAAATATATTGGCGATATGCAAATCGCGAGCACAGGAATAATTATAGTCTCTATTCACTGTCAGGTAGGGAGAAGAAAATAGACAATGTTCGTTTATAAAAGGAATGCAATGTGATCAGCATCGTCTTTTGCAAGTTCGCCTCTTTTTTGGTTAACTCTCGGATATCTTAATGATGCCATATAAATGTGCTTGTAACTGTAAAAAAGCTAAAAAACCTGCAATATTTTTTTCGGAAGAACAGTGATCGTTCGAGAGTCTAAATGCGTGTGCATCTGCTGTTAATTTTGTTCTTCGCGAGCACTATCTTAGCGCGAAGTGCTAGAAATAGACGGGATACTAATCTGGTATATGAATTTATTGCATCATAATGGATTCTTTTAATTTATCTAAATGATTTAAAACTATTGCTGATAATATATTTAACTGAGAAATGTCTTATTCTAAAAACAAACAATTTCTGACACTTAACAAATAGCGAATATTTGCAGATATAACAGAACAGTTTGTAATAATTTTATCACCTCTATCACACACACTTTAAAACTTTTCTTAAAATAGCCATGTAAGTTTATTTATATTTTTAGAATACTGCACAATAAAAAACATTTTATACTTTGATTAAAACTTGTTCTTGTCAAAATTTTTATATTAAATTTCTAACACATTCGAGTATTAATTTAATATGGTGTGTGATTATGCTAGTTGAATATTTTGTGTTAAATTGATATTTAATATTTCTTGATATAAAAATAACACAATTTTCCAGTAAAAGGATAAATAATATAAAAATAATGTAGTTTTAAAATAAGAATTCTAAAATAAATGATAAATACACGCGTTAATTTTATATATTATAAATGTTAATTTTACTGAAAAAAATATACTCCTTGCACAATTTGTTTCCAACTTGTGTCAGAGTGTTTTTACTAATTTTATTAACTTTTTTGTACTAACGTTTTTACATTATGTTTTTTTTTCTAGTAATCATCTATTTAATAATCGTCTTATATTAAATTTTAAGATAAAAATTTGAATCATTTAAGATACATGAAATATAAATTTAACTTGACAAATTTTCCAACTGTGTAGCTTTGTGTAAATATTGTTTTACTGACATTTTTCAAATTTAAATCCATTATAAACTAATTTTCCTATTATAAAATAGAAATATTTATGTAGTTTTTTTTTTTAGAGTTTTATACGCATCGAAATATTTTATACAATTTACGTCTAAAATACTCACTCATCGATTAGTTTAAAGTATTTTACATATTCCTTCTTAATTTTATATTCAAGGATATCGATAAGTAAAGTTTTTTTTTACATATTCTTATCGGCATACATATCTAATTGTTTCACAGACTACGTTTAACCTTCCTGTTATTTCTACAACTGAGGCTTATAATGGAAATAAGACAACAAACGTTATTGGAGATAATTCTGATGAAACTAATAATGGAACTAATATTTTCAATCACCCGTTAAGAATGTTATTGAACCTTATTAAATCAATAATATTAGTCATTAAGAATACATTATCGACATTTTCAAAAACAGTACATTCAACGAGTGACTTTGTAATACGCGCTATGCAAGAACCGGTAAGCGTAATGTTATTTATTTAATATTTAAAGAAATAAAATCTTTTTTTTTTCTTATCTATGTATTGTATATGTATATGTACTCTTCAATATTTAATCTTCTTTTTCATTTGAAATATCAATATTTAAATAATTCAAATTATATGTTTATGTGCAGTTTAATGAAATATTAAAGACGATAATCAGAATCTTTGAATGGTCATACAACAATATTTTTAAATAAAAAATAATAACGTTATAAAATTTTTTCAAATTTTGGTAAGTAATTCGTGAATATATGTAACTCATCAATATGTAACTCATATAAATGCCTTTTGTATTACTAATGTATCATTTGTCTATAATAATTCATTTCGGTTAAAGAAATGATGAAAGTCAAAAATAGAACTAAATATAATGGCTAGCTTTTCATTACATATAAATACATCCTTTATTATTAATAATAGTTTGTTTAGTACACATAATACATAACTATCATCTTGCTATCTCGATTTTGCATTGTACAGTCTTTAACATTGCTTTTAACTTATGGTCAATTGATTGCTTCGTCGATATCAAGTAACATATAAGAATAACGATTATTTTTAATTTACTAAATTTATATATTTATCTATATTTATATATTATATTGAATACAAAAATCTTAGCAAAGTATTCATGCTTATGACATTGAAGATAATTTGATCTACAATCTCTATTGAATACTCGGGACTAAATCACATAATCATGCACGCTATCTATCTAACTGCTCCCGATTGTTAACGTTGAGAATCAATATGACATACAATTACTGTAAAACAGAGATTTTACAATTATTATAAAATAGCAATTGATTACTTCTTGTAAATGAATATTGAGTATATTTATAACGATTAGAATAACTCCACGAAAGTAGGATGGGTTTATTCCACTAGAAAATTGAAATTTAATGATCGATTGTCTTTAGCCTCGTTATACAATTTGTTCTCATATTTAAATCAACTTTTCCATTCTGTTAGATTTTACCTATGATCAATAAATTTTTCTGTATCTATGCACATTAAAATGATTCACAAGTTATACATTTTTTACGCTTTCTCTTAGAACAGTTACAAATATAAATAACTATCAGCTGACAAGGTTGGACTATCATTAGAAGTCGATATTAATTACTGGAGATTACAAGAAGCATTATCAAATCCAGACTAAGAAGGAAGTCCATCCATTGAATACCTATCATATTTTTTGGTACACAGCGGAAACTTTTTGGTCAACTATACATCAACATACTTTTATCTACTTAAATTGTCCCATTTGTAAATGTATTTATAAATCAACGTTCAATAATCATCGATAACTTAATCATTTCGTTTTTTTTTTCATGCTCTTTCTTAACAAATTTTCGTCTCGTTAATTGTACTCATATTCCTACTAATACGAATTTGCAAATTCGGATGAAATCGACAAGATCCTCTTTAAGAGTCCTCAGGAAAGGAATGACACGATTCCGAAAAGATTCGTTCCGTTGCATGTAACGGGAATCGAAAACGCGCGAGGAAGGTGCTATCGATCTTAGACAGTTGTCTCGTCTAAGATCGATCGGAAATTCTAGGTATTGGTAGTGTCGTAACTCTTGTACGTGTGAGATGATCTCTTGTGCCTGACTGTGCAGAAGAGAATCATGCTGGCCACCTGGCCGAATAACTGGAGAAAAGCCACGACGAGGCCCACCGTGCCCACCACGTGGAGTCTGGTTACCAGCCACATTTGAATAGCGGTCGCGCATCCTTCCTTGTACCAGAGTTCCTTGTTACGACCCTCTGAATCTAGGCGACCGCAATATCGTTCCCGCTGCATGCAGCAAGAATCTGGAACCCGATCCTCCTCTGGCCACGCTTCGATTTGAAACCAATCCGTATAATCGCGTACGCCACAGCAGTGAAACTACAAGCGTACATTTAAAACTGTATCATCATATTAAGCGTTTACTTGAGACTTATTCTTTGTCTCTGCACTGGAGAGACTGCACTAAAATTATCTCTCTTACTTTTATCAAATGTCTAGTATGTATTTGTTTTGTTTTGACGTGCAATCTGTACACATGTATTAGTTCAGCCACAAAAAAAAAAC
>NW_017305694.1:389981-397103 GCF_001594115.1 Trachymyrmex septentrionalis
CTGTACACGTATTAGTTCAGCCACAAAAAAAAACAAATTTTAATTTAATATCCTGCGCAATACGGAGCAGTTGATCTTTTAACTACGCGAGAAAAGTTTCTTTAAAAAAGTTTCTTTAAAATAAATTAAGGAAATTCAGAAATCTGTAACACCTCGTGTGGTGCTTTGCAAATATTAATTAAATAATTAAACAAACCTCGGTATGTATGTGGTCCCACATGGCAGAAAGTGTTCCCGGCTCCCTCGTAATATTATAATGCTTCTCAATGCCGTACAATAGCTCCTCCTTCAAGCTCTTCGCGAGGTGTTCTCTGAACACGAACGCCAAGGTGCCCAGCATGAACTCGGCGAGAAACATGAGTATTACCAGACTAAAATACTGAAAATTACGGGAAGTGTCAACGTTCTCTCTTCCTATTATTAATTACATGAGGCATCTTTTTACAAGTCTTGAGATTTTCAAAAACCTTTTAATTATTCTAACACTTATTTCTTTCACCAAGAGAAAACAAGAATTAAAAGAAAGAGAAAAAAGATCTCACATTCTATGTAATTATTACTATACACGCAAGGTCTCACATAATATGCAAACGAATTTATCGATCCGTCACATATTGCGTCATATACTACACGAATTCTATTGTGTATAAGCTATATACTCGCGCGTATAATGAAAAGAATATTTTGTTTCGCTTAGCAGGCAGATTTATCTCAGCTAAGGATGAGCAAAACAAACGAGGAAAAAAGATGATTTTTTCAAAATGTAGTCAGCATGAACAGCATACGTATTGCTCTGTGAGAAATTATTCAAATGACAACAGAAATTCGAATCACGATCTACTAACGACAAAGATATTCAAGATTGTCAAGTTATAAGCTTCAGTCCGTGCGCCGCATATGTAGCGTACTGCGTGCGTATAACAAAAAGTCCGTAAGTATACTGTACCACGCGCGCTTTTTGCAAGGCACGTGTTTTACAATGGATCACGTTGTACTAACCGTGATCAGCATGCATCTTGACTGGAACCACGCGCCACAACATCCGAAGAAGGCGATGACGAATGTGACGCATCCCGCGGCGAGCAGCAGCGAATCCGCCGACACGAAGCTGTACTGCGGTACCAAGGTCGCGTATCCGGAGTAAGCCAGTCGCAGCCAAAGGCCCGCACCCAAAATTCCGCAAGCGCATAACTGTAAAACAAATTACGCGCGTCAATTACTCCGCGCGTCATAAACGTTTGACTTTCGACGAACGTACTTAAAACGCGGATCCATTAAAATCGAAATTATAGTATATAGGATGGCAAATACGTAGTACAATCGAGAAGTGATTCTACGGCTTAAACTAAGAGAAATAAAAGAATGATTTTTTTTTAACAAGACTTTTTTTTAGAAAAAATTCTGAATTTATTATCCTGAACATTAGAAGTGTCCAGTGGTTGTTATTGACCGTTTTAGTTTTTAGATTTAAATTTTATTTCTTGTGTAAAAGATAGGCGTTTATATATAGATATAGAAATTTTTTGACTTTTTGATAATTATGTTTTTTACATTGATGAAATATTTAGTTTTTTATTTTCTTTATTTTGATAGTAACTTTGTTCACTTGGTTCCTTTAATGAGTGAGAAACGTTAAAGTGTTAAAAGAAAAAATTATTACTTTAAATACGAAGCGCCATTACGATCTGAATGTTAAGATGTTGAACTACTATATATATTTATTTAAATAAATTAATTTCAGAAACGATAATTGCGTGCCGATTGGTTGTCGGACTTTCAACGCAATCAATCTGTGAAATATTAATAACCTCCCAAATTTTCTAAATTTAATCTTAAAAAACTGTAAAGAACTTATTGCGAAAAATTATTCTTTTACATTAAAAAAATTAAAGAGACAGAATACGTTAGAAGCAATCCATTTTAATTAAATTTGCAGAATTCAACTTTGTATACAACAAAATGGCCAACCATTTCAACAATATCGCAATTAAGTAAGAAATAAATGTATAAGAAATAAAATTTATCTTTGTCTTATACAAATTCACTTATGTATCTTATGGAACTGATTGAATTAGGATTGAATTAATCCTAATATAGTAAAAAAAATCAGATTGTAACAAAAATCATTACGTCAAATATCATTCAAGTACATGTACGTAACTTTCAAGTTCTTTTTTTCAAAAGTACAATATCTTATGCAAAAAGATTATTCTACCATTTTGATTAATTTCAAATCATCTCCTTTCCGTTATCATATATTTCAGCTCACCTTGTACAGTACGATTGTATTGTACATAGACAAATGATTACATTGAGTATTTCAAAATTGCTGAACTTTCTTTCAATCATTTCACGGTCTTTTATTGTGAAAATATTTTGATTTGGAAGAAATCTGCAGCGAAATCGACATTCGATATTTTTGGAACATTATATTTACAAGTAAATATATGTTATTTATTGGCAAAAGATATTTTTATTTGAGAATTTGATATATTTATAAATAATTAAAATATTTAAAAGAATTTACAGTTGTCCAATTTATCCAGCTGATAATTGTAACAAACTGTCTCATATGTAGATTGAATGGATATAAATTTTTACAAATACTTTTAATTAATGTAAAATAAATAAATTATAAATTTAACAAATATGAATAATATAGATGTTCAGCTTTTGATAAATATCTTTGCGGTATTTATCTGATTTAACGTATTTATTTACAATACGTTAGTTATCAAAAATTATCATATAAAAAAAATGTAATTAGTCTCAAGTCAATTATCATATAAAAAAAATGTAATTAGTCTCCCCTACTGAAAGATCTAGAAAATTATAATGAAAAGCATCGAGAGATCCTTATCACACGCCACTCATAGCACGTGAGTTCATTGGGTCAATGACGCGTTATTTCCATTCGACTGTTGCCGACAATATACGCTCGATAACAAAGCTATCTCGAATTCTCGTTTATGCCGCGTTTAAGTAAAATCGGAAAGTGGAAAGTGGACCGTGGATTAGAAAGTATCGTGATGCATTTCGAATCGTCGACGCGGAAGGAAGATCGATGCCTATGGTTGACAGCCATCGCGAAATTCATTTAACTCACGGTCAGTGCGCCAACGAACGTGTGACGAGTGAATGGCAAAATCACACCATGACATTTCTCGCATTCGCAATAAAAATTAAAATAACAACGTAACTATATAACGCTATTTCACTAAACAGCAAAGTGTATCGGATGGCGATCATTTCTCGCATTCGCAATAAAAATTAAAATAACAACGTAACTATATAACGCTATTTCACTAAACAGCAAAGTGTATCGGATGTCGATGCGGTCACCCGTATACATTTAACGGTTTATCGTCAACCTGCTAACTTATTCGCAAACACAGAGACTTGTCCAGCCTACGTAAGAGAGTACTGCAGATTTTATGGGTAAGTCGGTGGTTACCTTGCTGTGCTATCAATGACAGGAAGTCGACTAGGTGAATGTTGACCTTACGGTTAATTCATTCTCTAAAGTGCAATATATTCGACACGCGATAGCAACGTCCTTCCTTATCAAATTCAACTGTAAATGATGAGACCACCGTGTTTACACGCAGCAAGTAACATCTGCGGAAGAACCGCAATGTAATTTATAAATTACAATTTCTGCGACGTAGCATGATTGAGAAATTAATGCACTGTTATGCGACCCCGATAGCTAATTGTACAAAAGAGCGCATCCGTACTTTCTAATTACCGTCAATGGTGCGTACGCGAAAACGGGACGTTTTTGCAACAGCGTTATATAATCTGCAATAACGTGTCGTTGACCACCAAATATTTGATTTGTATCTCTCTTTTTCTCTCTCTCTCTCTCTCTCTCTCTCTCTCGTCATCAAAATATTTATTATTAACTATTTATTATTAAAACGTACTAAATAATTTAATATAAATATAAATAATATAATGTAAGTGTAATTAAATAATTTAATAATTTGATATAAATTTTTTATATAATCGAAGATGTGATTTATATAACAGTATGTCTCTTATCTGTCTTCTCAAGAACTTTTAAGTTTGGAGTAATACCTAATGAATCTGATAAACTCCAGACTGTCTTACCCAGTTTGGAGTTCGTGCAACACGAATTGCGATTAGTATCAGAGTGAAACAGAGTGACAGTAGGTAACGCATTTCACAGCATAAAGAACATAAAGACACGTGCAGCAGTTTTACAGCATACAGAGCAATCGGTGCCGCACTTTATTGTCGACTTACGAGTACCGTAAGTTCATAGCTCATAGAGCACGGTTCAACGCCCTATTTAAGGCTTTCATCGCGATCAGACGCGGGCGGACGATTTCAAGTGGAATAATAAAGCCCGGGGAACGGCGAATGCGGCGGAATGCGGCGCGAATTACAAAAGCGCGTCGTCAGTTTAATCGCCGACCCGCGTGGGACGTTAATACCGCCGGCCGGCTATTGTCTCATTTCTGTCATTTCTGACCAATTGAAGTCGCACACTTGCACTGTATATACCCGTATACGCATGTATACACCCGTGTTTACGAATTATACGCGGCAACGAAATGTTTCATTTAAGTTGAAAAGTTCTCACACGTATCTTTCCAACGCGAACGAGTTGTTTAAATATAGCTCAAGTACCATTCTCGAATAATTCGCAAAGTAAATCAATCTCAAAAGAAGTAGCCGAAAGCAAAAGCCGCTTTATCTAAAAATAAAAAATTAAGATGTTGAAACCTGTGAATTTGTTTGCTTCTTCTAATTTTAAACGGATTAAAATTCAAACGAATTGAACGTTTGAAAAATATCTTGTTGACATATTACAATCCCTACAGAATTTAAGAAGAAAGATGTCTAATTGCAAAAGAATTTAAATCCTCAAGTCCCTACTGTTGCAAATACAGTTATATCTATCAGTTATATTTAATAAAAATAGCGGACACTTTCTAAAATCAGCCAAAATTCTGTCTTCAGCTGCAAAATCAGTTAAGCGCATCCTATTTTAATTAATAAATAAAAATTGTATTTTTCTCATGTCGTATTATATATACTTTTTTTTTTAGTCTAAATTAATAAATCTTTCTTAATTAAAAGAAAGATCTTATTGATGGTTAAAATAAAAAACATACAAATTTATTCGCTCTCGCTCAAAAAATTTCAAGTGCAGACTTTTGCCAATTTTTTGTCAATGGGCTACTTAACTAAACTTAAAATTTATAACAGATAAAATTCACAATCGCATACGCATTTAAGTTACTTCTGTTGTTTAAAAAAAAATTATGTCTTATACAATCGAAACGCAGCGTTTAGATTAATAATGATTTAAAAAAAAGTACCTCTACGTACCCAGATTAAAACGTTGAGGGAGCAGAAAACGTGCCTGATGCACGTGTATCCTGTGCGGCCCATGATTCGATCCTTCATCAGGTCCTCACTCCGAAAGGACTGGCAACGTTTCCTGGAAACGTAGAAATAGCAACGTGATCCCTTTGGACAAAGGCAGGAAACGGATAGAAAATGTATTTCTTCGGCTACGAGAGAGAAAATTCTTGAGATTAGCACCGTATCGCGAACTGACGTGAGACAGCGATGCCTGTTCAAGGTTACGAAGCTATCTCGGCGATTGTTTACGGGTGTTAATTACACCGGCATCAGCAACTTTCGCCTTCAGCTGTATGAACGCGCGGAGAACTAAAATCAAACTCTACGCTCTTCTTTACATCATAAAAATATCATTATGATAATTATATATCACCGATAAGAAACCCACCGTGCGCATCAGCGCAAGAGCCTTGTGATGCGCATCACGGATCACCAGGAAATACTACATCTACGTTCGAAGAGCAACCTGAGGTGGGCAGGACGAGGTGGGAGGAAGGGGAAGAAGCCGCGAGACGAGAGAGAGAAATGAAGTGGAGGAACGGTAGATGAGGAGTGCGAGGAGCAAGTGAAGGGGGAGGAGAACAAGAAGATCGACGTGCGACCTACGCGAGCGAAGATCCCGCTCTTCGGACGCACCGTCGAGGAAGATCTGTAGGATCGTCCCGGCTGACTGATTGCAGGCCGACCCGACCAGACAATCCTTGTCAGACAGGGGCCCGTGCCGATGTGTCTGAGAACCGGCCGATACGATTGGCTCCGGTCTGGTCTCCTCTCTGAGCCTTCTAGGTCTGTTAACGGGACAGCCGCGGCGAAGCCGTTCACCCATACGCGATCGCGTATCATGTAGATCACGATGGGAAGAGGAGTGGAAGTGACACTTACAGAGGATATTGCTCATCGAACGTCACTTTTCTCAATCGTAGGCAATCGTATAATGAAGTGGCGAAAAAAAGAAAAAAAAAGCATCTTCAAGGCTGCTTCGAGATGTCCAGTCTCATTCTCCTGTTTTTTCCCTTCACATCACGTGCATTTGTGCCGCTGCTCTTCGTTAACCTTTTGCGTCCAGATTGAGGTCTCTTACGTGCACACATACACGCACGCACACACACACACAAACGGGCAAAACGCTGAGGTGCAAAGGTGAAGGTAACTTTCGCCGAAAGGTCTCGTATATAAAAATCCGCTTTCCCAGAAACTCGCATTCAGGCGTATAGTAACCACATCATTTCAAGCCACTTCCCACGGTGTACTATTTCCTTTTGATTCCAAAGATAAAATCAGATTTATCTGCAATAATCTTATACACACGGAAAGAATGGTTTTACTGAGGCTTATAAAACTTAGATCAGACAATAATTCTGAAAATAATTATGTTGAACCGCCAAAATAATAATATAACCTAGAGAAAAAGATGCATTTGTATCAGTTATAAAAGTGATAGCAATACAAGTTTCTATGTAGAATTAATGTACATAATTGAATAAACTACTTTATAGCTGCACGTATAGTTATCTTTATATTCGTACAACACAGGTCGTTTCAGCAATATTGCAGAAACATTGCAATGTTCCAGCAGTATTACAATAATATTGCAAACATTGCTGCAACGCTGCTGCAAGCTTCGAACTGTGTTTATGGATAACTATTATCTATATTTTTCTCTGAATAGAGAGGACATTCAAGTATAATGATAATGCTGTAAAAAGCATTTTTGACATTCTAACA
>NW_017305694.1:397203-397468 GCF_001594115.1 Trachymyrmex septentrionalis
GACGTTCAAGTATAATGATAATGCTGTAAAAAGCATTTTTGACATTCTAACAATCTATCTTAAATATAATTATTCTGATCCATAATTATTTTCAAATCTGTATCTGATTGAATTTTTTTAAATATTTCAGCAAAATTATTCTTTCTGACTGTTTTAAAATCATCAATGATCGTATATATATTTTTTCAACATTAAATTTATATTAATTTTTCTTTTGTAATTTTCTTAGGTATAACAATTTTTTAATATGCCAATGAAAAACGTA
>NW_017305694.1:397568-400360 GCF_001594115.1 Trachymyrmex septentrionalis
GTCGACTGTTTTAAAATCATCAATGATCCTATATATTTTTTCAACATTAAATTTATATTAATTTTTCTTTTATAATTTTCTTAGGTATAACAATTTTTTAATATGCCAATGAAAAACGTAAATTGTATTAAAGAATTAAATAACTCCACCTAGTTCGTGAGATCTATGTAGAACTTGTATAAGCGCATCGGAAATTCAAATTACAGACACCGGTCCATGTGAGTTTCCTACGTTAAGTCATCGTGATAGCTATGCAAATAATAATGATCGGACAATACACGACGAAAGAAATCATTGAATAAAGAACATCCTTACAATATTTCTCGCATCAACGGACACTATCATCTATAGTCTCACATTATTACAATGCTTTCGATCCAACAATTGTTTTCGTTAGGTTCCTCGCGATATGTACATTGTAATTAGCATAATTAGTAGGACATGATCAATTTCACTGAATTATTAAATTCTCTCTCTTGTACTCTTAGCAAGAGAACAAAATAGAAATAAAATTTGTTTGAAACCGCATGATTACTAAAAAAAAAAATATTTTTCTTGTAATTAAATCAAAGCGATGGCAGAAAAAATGTTTTTTTTTTACAAAAAGCTCTCATAATTCCATTAAAATGTATTAGAACGTTAATGATAAATAGATACCAATTAAACAAATTTAAATACTTTTACCCGATGGAACGCATAATTAACTTCAAAAATATTAAACGATTTTTAATTCTTAATAATAATAACAAAAATAAAATAATCGTACACACTCGCACATCGGCGCAATTAATACGAATAATTTTCCAATGTCCTTGGAAAGTTCATGTCTAACGCAGTGATCCGTGCTATCGTGATATCGACACTTTTCAACGAAAAAAAGAAACATAGGCACACGGGTACTGTGTCGAAGCATTCGCGAGTCAACGGAAAATCTCTTATCAGCTCATTGCATGATTAATGCGTTCTCTCCCTACTTGCCGCAATGAGGACCGTTATCAGAATTGAATAATATTGATTCGCCTTATCAAGAGTTACGCACGCTCTCACGCAGAACTTCACCCGCTGTGTTATATTCGTGCCACTTGTGGACGACCTCTCGTTAAATAAGAACGTGCGAGGAAAAAAAGCGCGAGCGAATAAAGCGAAGAGCGAATGGAGAGAGGAACGGAAGGGACGTAGATTTGATGAAAAAATAGAATGTTCGATCGCTGATGTGTATTTAACTCGTAAAAGACGCTCGTGGACTTCACCTTGCTGCGGTCACGTCTTTTCCAGCCCTCGGCGGCATCACGCGTTAAGAACACGGTGACATTTATAGCGCATACTGGAAGGTGCGGAAGAAAGAAAATCCCCACCGTGCGTTTCAGTATGAGTTTTATTTATACACTTCGATGTGTGTGCTCTTATTTTTATCTGAAGTGGCTTGTTACATTATCATAAAAATTCCAATATCCGTATGACATCAAGCTGCTTTATCGTTATAATATTTTATGTTAACATTGTACAAAGTACTTCAAAACATAAAGAGCTCACAGCCTTCTTTTCTATTTTGAAGAAAAAAAGTATGTAAGTAAAGTAGGAAGAAAAGAGTATTTAATAATTGACACAATATTTAATGTATGTAATTCACATTAAACACCAAGATTCAGCCTCAACCGTATTTAGCGCTCCTCGATTTATCCATGAAAAGGACAATTTTAGTGAAACTAAAGACGTCTAAAGATTTACCGAAGTATCTAAATACAGAGATCTGAAAGTATAATTTAGTTGAACTACTAAAATAATTATATAGGACGTTCAAACATAATAAGCAATGGTGCAAAAAGTTTTGACATTCTAGCAATCGGTTTGAGAGTCATAGATAATTATTTTGATGATCATACAAAATAATTTTTAGATTTCTAATGAACTAAATTTTTACTTTAGCAAAACTACTCCTTTTCTATTATTATATTCACATAAACGTTTAATTTATTATTGTATTATTATCTTATTATTATTTAGAAAAGAATATAAGAGATGTTTTAATTTGCATTAAAAAAGAGATCAATTCAAAAGAATTGATTGTTCTAAGCATTCATTATTACTTTCTTTAAATACAATTGAAAAATGTTTGAAGAGGTGCATGTGTGCATATGTTGTATGCACAGATTAATCGACACCGTGATCAATTTTCACGGACGAAATGGAAGGCTGCGCGAAAATAATGTACATTTAGAGTGCGAAGGGGCGCACAAACGGTCCCCCTGCCTCGACTTCCTGCCAATTGCGGACAATTTGTGATCATCTATGATCACTCCCCACTCGCCGACGCCCGTCGTCGTCGCGTGAAACGCGTATGGACGTGGTGCCTAAATGTAAAAGTTAATACGGCCCGGTTCTCTCTCTGCGGGGCCCGGCCGTCTCTTTCACCGTTTCATGTGCCATACGATCGCGTTGACGCATCCTACACGCTCATCTTCCCACGTGATGTAATCGAGAGGAAAGAAGCTCGCACGCGTGTCTCACGCGTTATCAATCTTCCGGTAGTCGCATACGTGCATAGAATGCACAATTGTTCTCTTTTGTTAAAAGTATCTCGCTAAGTTGTAATTGGCAGTTTTACATATTAATCCTTTGTTTCCGTATCAAAAGTATTCCAAATTGCTACACAGAGAAAAAGAGTTTTGCGTCCTAAAGCATCCAAAAATTTGAGTATTAATATCAGAGCTACATACTAAAAAAATGATTTGAACAATATAATGTCTTATAGAGCCGTATATGTGAGAACACAACCTATAGAAATCAATGCC
>NW_017305694.1:400460-407547 GCF_001594115.1 Trachymyrmex septentrionalis
TCAAAAATTTGAGTATTAATATCAGAGCTAGATACTAAAAAAATGATTTGAACAATATGATATCTTATAGAGCCGTATATGTGAGAACACAACCTATAGAAATCAATGCCTTAAACGGTCTAGCTGGATCTTAAGTGCTTATATGATTCTTTGTGAATTCATATACTGTTACGTATGTAGTCTCTTCTTTAAAATGCGCGCCGAAATGATTTTTCGGTCTTGAAATGCAAACTCTACTAAACTATCGCAGTAACAAATGATTCAGTTAGACACACACAGATGCGAAAATAATTTTGTTAGACCATCAATATATATAATTGCTTAAGACGGTCTAGTTGCTAGAATGTCAAAATTTTTTGCAATATTGTTTATCATACTTAAACGTACAATTATTTTGATAGTTCAACAAAATTATTTTCAGATATTTTTATTTAGCTAAATTTTTTAATACTTCAGCAAAATATATATAAATTGTATAAAATATATATAAATTGATAAAACAGCCAAAACTTTCAGACTATTTCATTTTACCTTTATATTATTATTTTAACTTTATATTAATTATAACACATAATATACGTTATTAGGATTTACAGGATTCATTAGTTACTTTGTGCAAAATAGTTGCACAAGTTAGAATGGTTACATGTTGAGAATGTGATTTGCAAAAGCTATAATTATGTCATATTAGAGCGGGAAGAATATCGGGCGTAACGAGCTCGTTGAAGAGAGTTCTCGCAATGAAGTGAGCTATATAGTATCATACCACTATGGTACTTATTACGACGATCTTTAATTTCCTGCTGCAATCGACGAATAAAAGAATCACGATTACATAAAGATTACTGCAAAGTATTATATATGATAAATAATCGCTAATCGTAAGATGATATGTCGAGGCATGCATATCCTTTGTCTGTATCTTTGTCAAAGCCGCGTACAAATACGAATTCAGTCAGTTTAATTCTTCTCGACCCTTCTCACACATACGTGATCAGCTTTTTAAACACGGTATTAGGAAAGCCTTATTTTGACCGCAAATCCGTCATTGAAATTCTTGCGTCGTGCTTCGAGCGTTTGCATGTTGTCCTTTTTTAAAAATAATATTCTCCTAAATAAAAAAATATTATAGAAAGTACAAGTATATGCACTTTAGAAACTACAATTACATATATTTTTCACTAAAAATTAATAAATTATTATCAAAAGATACAATACAAAATTTTACTCAAATTCTACATATTTATAATAATAATAATTTAGTGCATTACAAATAACATTCATATTAATACATAAATTTTACATTTAGGAAAAATAAAATGTTAAAAGATCATTATATAATGTTATTTAAATTTTTATTGAAAGTTATTATAATATTGAAAATAATCATATTGCAGATGGGTTTATACCTATAAGGACTTAAGGATCGGAATAAGACGTTTTCAAATATTATAAATAGAAGTCGCAATCTTACGTGCTCAAATTTATAATTTCAAACATTTATTCAAAAATCCAATTTTTATTTCACGACGATTAACAATTTTCAACGTGTTATGATAAACTTAATAGAAAGCGAGCGAATGATTATAAAATTGTTAGAGCAATTTTAGTACTCAAGATTGGAATGCACAGAATTTCTCACCAATTTATGAGGAAAAGCAATAAACCGAGAAGAAATAATATATTCGCCAAGGAAAGCACCTATTCATTGTTCTATTAAATGTTGGCGCATGGGAAGAGAAATCGACGAGCGACCTGTTCGCACGATCGATTTCCTGGCACTCTGGATAACCGCGTCTGTTATCAGCATATTTCTGGCATAATCTACATTTTCTGGCTTAAACACGACCGGAAAAGTGTTTGCGATTTAAAATGGAAAACTGGTAAAAGAAAGCGACGTCCCGATTTTTTAGATACATGAGAAAATTGTAAGACAATAAAACTTTCTCTCCATTGTCGAATGAAGGAAATAAATCCCGTTCTTGTAATCACTATGAAGTATCGCATTCAATTATTGTCGTAGATAAATTGTCTAATTTAAGTAATTTTTGCATAAAATGTCATAAAGAGTCACGTACGTCAGTAAACTCGCATAATGGTCACGGTCGTCAGTTCGAGACAATTCGCTGAAAACATATTAATTCTTTTCGTCGAGGTCTAAATCATCTTGTCGAGACTGATAAGGCCATGAGATACACATGACAATATTAATCTGACTACTAACGTGATCATCTTCTAACACGATAAAGCAACGGAGAGGAGATTCATTCAAATGTGACCTTCAATAGTAATATTTCAAAATAATTCTAATTCATGCACAATCATATGCTTTGTATATTATAATATATATTACAGATTTAAAAAAATATATTAGAAAATATCTGTTTAGAATCGCTAACCCCTTCTCGGACTTGCCCAATAAAATTTCCAAAACTTCTTTTATAACCCAAAAAAATTTTTTCGCAAAAATTACAAAAACCGTTCTTCAAGTTTTTCGAATTTTATTATTGTATCTATATATTTTTCATTATTGTATTTATAATTATATTAAAATTGAAAATAAAACTAAAAATAAAAAAACAAATTTTTCAAATTAATTTCAAAAATAAAATTTTTTGTCTATTTTCTCTCTAAAATCTTATTTTTCAAGTTCTTTTTATTTAATTGTTAATTAGAGATGAAAAACGCTTCGATACTTTAACAAAAAAAAAAGTAGTCCTAATTAGATCAAAGAATTCATAGTACAATCTGCTAAACATCTGTTGGTTTCAGATATTCATTTACTATGACAGAGAGTAAAGAATGAGATATAGAGAAAAAGTTGCGTATTCGTGACTCTATTTTCATTGAATGTAAAAAATCGTTATTGTCGATAATAGTAGTAATAGAATGTCTGAACATTATCTAATCTATGCATGCAACATTTCTCGTGATGTAATCGCATAATTTTATCCGTGTGTGCATTTACGCACCGCACAGTTATCGTCAACTCGTTCGCGAACGCAACGCCAACCGTATCCAGGTTGTGTTTGTAAGCATAAATACGTGAGTTTTATATGCTGAATCCGCGAAGCATTTCGTAACTTTATTTTGCCGGTCAAGAAGCAAGTAAATTACATTCGCTTTATTAAGCGAATTTTATATTAAAATTTTATTTTAAAAATCTGGTTTACTCATGTCGCTGTCACGACGGAATACATTACATAAAAAGAATGATTTTGCTAAATAATTAAAAAATTTAACTAGATATAGATTAAAAAAAAAAAAAGAATTTTATTAAACTATCAAATATACTAAAATCTGTAGAACGCTCAAATATGACGAGTAATACTGTTAAAAGTTTTGACATTTTAAGAGGCAGCTTGAATGCCTTATATTAGTATATAGTTATTTTTTCTAACAAAATTATTTTAAAATGCAATTAGCTAAATTTTTAAACTTTTTAGCAAATTCATTCTTTTTATATACAAAGTATAATAACGTATTATTATTTCAATAATGAAAATCCCGTAAATTGTTATGACTTGAAATCTTTAGAGCTTAAAGTATCTCTTCTCCTTGAGCACATTTACTGCCAACTTTTATTCACTATTTCTTCTAATTTTTTAATCCTCGGACGTCACCGCAGAATCATTTTTTAATTATTCGTATTTATTTAAACGGAATTTGTAATAGTATATGAGAAAATCTTAAATGATAAAAGTCTTCTGAAAACATAAAGTTTATGAAAATATGGCATTTAACAAACAGAAATTTAAAACGATGTGAGAAAAGCAGATGTTCCATCAAACATGCAAGTTTTCAGAACGTAATACACTGGTCACTCACGGGTAGAATAAAGATGCTCATTCGTATTGTTCTCTGTAGAGAGCCGTCGCGAACTCTTCGCCACCGAGTGGCTCACAAAAGTTCATGGAAAGCGTTGTCAAAGGTCGATTCGCGTAGCTTCGCGGCAGCTTTCGAGTTCGCGGATCGACTGCGCGGTACCAGTCCGCAGCAACATCCGTTCTCCGTTCCTTTGAGCTGGTACCAGGATCGCCATCTAACGGTTGTGATACAGGTGGCAAGACGAATTATCCATAAGATCCGTAATATTAATTACAAAAATCAATAAAGGAAATAGGCAAGATGTTTTATAATGAATGTGTAAAATTGAAATGGTTTGTTGACGAAGTCATTTTGAATAATAAATACGATTAGAGATCATTATTTAGATAACAATTTAATGGCCAAATGTTAGAATATTATAAACGTTTTATCAGCAGTATAACAAAGTTAGAAACTTTATTGTTTAGGCGCGAGACAAATCCCAAGTAACAGAATCTATAATATATTCGCTGCAACAGCAAAAATGTGACTAATATAACATTCTGTTAACCTTACACGCAGAGAAAAAAATTAGTCAACGCAGCTAAAATAGAGCAGTGGCAGTTAAAACGTGTCCTTATAATAGGAACAATTACTGCCAAAGCTCAATTTATTAACTGCTAAAATTTAGGTGCTAAAATTTAGGTAAAAAATATTCTTTGCTAGAGTAAAATGGCAACCGGCAGCGTCTCGGAAACAATCGCGAATGGAATGATCGGTTACGCAGCTAAGAGAGTGACGAATAGCTGCCACTTACTTAGCTACTCATGTTAAGCATGCTTTTAATTTTAACTAATAAAGTTGAATGTCGATAGCAAATGTGTTTTTTCAATATCCAACTTTTATCAATAACAGCAAAGTTTGAACCAGCAACTGATATTTAACTAATATTACTAAGTCCTTTTTTTGCGTGTAATTACAATCATTTTAGCAGCTACAGCTATTTTAGCTATACAAGTTTATTAATATGACAGCTAATAAAAAAGTTCAAATGAAGCCACTGCTGTTTCAGTTATATTGGTAGCTGTAGTTGCTGTAATAGCTCATAAAAAAGTCACATCTATTTTGCCTGTAAAAGCACATATGTATATGATAACTTTATAGTCAAAATAGCTGTAATCTAGCTGTAATTTGTATGTCACAGTAAAGGCAAAGTAACACAAACTATCATTTTGGATATAATTAAATTTGGAATGTATCAGCAATGGTCAAGCGGACTCATGCGTTCATTTAAGCGGCTCTAAAATTATTACTTAAAGATCTGTGTAGTTCTGTAATCAGAATACTTATGAATTTGCATCCACATTAGTATAATTATATGTATAATTATATGTACGTTATAAATTGTATAATTATAATTATACAATTTATAAGCTACATATAATTAATCATACATATCGTATTACTATTTATAACGTACATATATATAGATATGTACGTTATAAATAGTAATAAGTTGCAATAATTAATTTAATCTTTAAATTTGTCTAATTTTAGTAAGACAAAGATTCTGGGTTGTTACAAATTTAATTCCAGTTGAAAAAAAGATTATTTCTTTACTGTATTTTTAAACATTTTTACGTAATATTTTACTGTATGTTTACATATTTTTACGTAATTTTTAAATTAAAAATTAAACTTGTATTAAATATTAATTTACGTATAAAAACATTTTGTTTATTAATTTGTTTATTCAGATTATCACTGTTGTAACATATGACTACGACAACCTCTTTACAGTAAAATAGTTGTGCAATTGAATGGCTGCGATATCGTCTTCAAAGCCTAAAATTGTTACCCCATTTTTGCTGTTACAACTTTGTCACAATATCATAATGACGTTATGGCAATAACTGTCATAGATAAAAATGTTGCGGTTTAAGCTGAAACAACGTTATTGCAGACGTTTTAAAGCTTCATGTGTAACTTGGGACATTTCTACATTAATCATGAAATACCCTAGTTACGCAAATTGTTGTATTTGTAAGATTATAAATATCGCAATGATAAAAAATAATATTTTTAGTAACGTTTAAAAATTTGATTTTACTAATTGTAAAGTAATAAAAGGAACATCTTTTAATAATATATAAACCTAAATTAAGTTCTCGACACTGTACTACAATTAATGCCAAGATGTGTAATATGATATAATTTCTAATTTAAAAAGTGTTCCGCGCGCGCGCGACTAAAAAACTTTAAAAACAATATTATATCACAAAAAGATATAAAACTAACGATAAAACAATTAAATACACTCATGTAAGACTATATAAAATTATGTGTTATAATAGCATAACAAAAAATCAATAATAGCAAAACAAAAAATTAACCATAAAATAAAAACCGAGCTAACAAAAAATCAATAATAGCAAAACAAAAAATCAACCATAAAATAAAAACCGAGCTAACAAAAAATTAAATAAATATAATTTGTCGAACATAAATGCATAAAAAGAAACATTTTCTTATTTCTGTTTCTTCAGACTTTGAGACGATTCTTCCATAGATTCCAGCCACAATTGAAGTTCTTTGGTAGGCTCCGGCCTACGTATTTCCGGATCAATCTCGGCAATTATTTCCTCTACCGGAACCTTTAATCCAGTTACAGTTTGTCTACTTAATACAACGGCGCGAATAAAATTGTCCGTGAGACTGATAAACTGGTTTTCTATATAAAAGTGTTTATCTTCCCAGTAAATGAGCTGCAACAATGCAAATTGGATTGACTTGATTATCGCGCATAAAAATGAAAAAGAAAAAAAAGAAGCAAAACGTATTGATCGTACCTTCGTCGTGACCTTGAACGGTGTAAAGATAGGAATCGCACGGCGATATCGTATAGTAGATGCACCTTGAACAGCACCGCCGCCTCTTTTTGAGATAGCGCTGTAAATTCCTGATCTGTCATAGAAATAAAAACGCGCAAAATCCAACTCGCGTAAATATCGCGCGTTATTCATGTGCTTCAAGACCAAGTCAACATCCTGAGTGGTGCAAATTCCTAAACCAAGAGAATTTCATTTGCTATTATTACATCATCATGTCAGAGCAGACTAAATTTTCTTATAACCGCAAAGAGCTTCTCAGGTTTGATTCTCAACCCGGGAACAAATGTTATATACTATATAGACATATTTTATATTATATAATTATATAAAAAAATATGTCAATTTTTTATAATTATATAATTTATATATAATTATATATAATTTTATAT
>NW_017305694.1:407815-414085 GCF_001594115.1 Trachymyrmex septentrionalis
TTTCAGCATTTCTGAAAAATCCGTATAAAAGACTTAAGAAAAATTTTTTAAGTAGAATTATACAAAAATTCTAAAATTTATATTTATAAACATTATAAAAAATTATATGAAAAATTCTACAAAAAATTATCTTCAGAGGAAAGAAGTTTCATAAAAAAATAAACTCATGAAATAATTACCACAAGAAACAATATATGTATATAACTATTAAAAATCTTTCTGAAAATAACTACAATGTTCCACAGAGTGAAGAAATACGCCGATGTACTGCGGCACTATTCTACACAGTTATTTGTCGACCTACATAACGTTACTAGACACATTCACATGATAATGCAGCTGAATACATTTAAAAACATTATACATCAACGTCATAAATAAGTGTGCACTAGTTATAGTAAATACGTTATGTAATATATTATAAATATGTGGTTCGTCGAACAAATTGCGTATCAAAGGTTGAGAATAAAATTTTTAGATATTTTGCAATAAAAATATATACAAAATTTTGTATGCAAAATTTTGTACTGCAAAATAAAACTTGCATTTTTAGATAAAGATATGTACAAAATTTTGTGCTTCAAGACATGTAACATATCTAAAAATATAAGTTTTTTATTCTTAACTTTTGATGCAGATATAATAACAATATTATGATTTTGCACGACTTATATCTCGCTTTATGTACACTAAAAATTATTTTATTTTTCATAATTTTACTTCCTGTCATGCTTATATTGATAACATCACAAATTTAATAATTTCCTTCTTGCGCAATATTTTGTTCTTCCACTTATGTTATCATTTTTCAATGTCTTTGCAATTAAAATGCTTCATCTGATAAGGCACACAAACTAATTCGTTGTACAGATTTCATACAAGCAAATTAATAGGACAATTTATTGAATTGTACGATGTAATTGTGATCTAATGTAAGAATTTACCATAAATTGTTGTCGTGTCGAAGAGTTTCTTTTTCTTCTCGAAAAGTCTGCCCCAAAGGATGGTGAGAATAATTCTCATAAAATAATTTACGTCAAATAGAATGTAGAGGATGGCGATCATCGCCACGCAACAAGAACACAACATTGTCAGTTTTCTATCGGCGTATTTCTCGCTATCTCAACGACTGCACGAAAATAACCTCGACTCGATGCACGCTTTCTCACGGTCGACGGAAGACTGGCCACTGACACTGACTTGTCCGCGGTCTGTGAAAAACCGGTTTCACAAGCATTAAAGAAAGACGCTTTAACTCTGTTACGCTGATCAAAAAATTAGTCGAAATTAAAATTGCAAATTGAAAATTTGTAATAGATACACAGATTTTGTTATAATAGAATCTCACGCAATAAATTTCACGTTTATTGTGTTGGAAGAAAAATTATATTAATCACTTTGTATAGATAAATCACTTTGTATGGATAATTTGTATATTAATTTGTTTTTCCTTTGTTTATTTGAAATTTTTAATACATCTTTTAACGTACGTAAAGAGAGTTAATTCTGACAAACGAGAAAATCTTTTATATATTTTTCCTCTTACAAATTTTAATACCGCATTTTACTGATTAATCTCCGTAAATCTCAAATAAATCAAAATCGAATTGAGAAATTAAAAGTGAAATTTAACAATCCTTTATTTTTTATTAAAGTTCTGTTAATTTTTATCATAATTATATAAACATAAAGTACGACAGAAAAATAACAGCTAAATAAAAATAAAATGGACTACCATTAGTGTTAATAAATCAGTGAACTTAGTTAATCAGCGAATTATTTATGCTTACATATGCGCATATCCTGTCAATTACAAAACATGGTCTGCTGTCGCTATATAAGCAAAAAGCAAAATAAAATATTATGGCTTCTTCAGAAAAATGAAGTTATTACAAAATGACGTGTTCATATAGTTTAATAGATAGATATATTTCTTCCAATGTGTGAAGGCACCTAATATACTAGTTAAATACACAGGCATCCATTGTTACAATAAATATAAATATTTAGTATGTTGCATTTAATGTTAATATTTGTTATTTCCCTGCCGTATACACAATCAACGTGGTTATGTAGAAAAAAATTTTAATGCGTTAAACATGTAACAATATATTTAATTAGCTATAATTGCTAATAGCATGTTAAAAGAGAGTATTCTATATTTTTATATACATGGTATATATATGGTAACATTTATTTCAGTGATAAATTAATGCATATAAAAAAATCCAGAGACGCGTTATTTACCATTCCTGGAAAAATATACCTTGCTTCTAATTTTGAGGTATTCTTCTCTTATCATGTAATGTAAAAATATTAAATATGTATAGTTACACAATTTTCTTAATGTGCACTATATGCCATTTCAATTAATATTTCGGCACTTTAACATAATACATTAATTTTTTACTCAGAAAAAATAAATAATCCCAGCTATGAACGTTAAATATTCCATGAAAGAGTCGTAAAACACTCCTAAAATTCCAAAAAGAACATTCCAAGAGCATACCGAAATATTCCGAAATATTTACGGAATTTAAAAACAATATTTAAATATCAATTAAAAATTTCATTTATATATACAACCGATCGGATTGGTTCTATTCATGGATCCACAAATTAGAAGTTGCTTGATGAATAGGCTGTATTCCGAAACCCATAAAAAAAAAGTGCAACCTTTCTGTGACCTGCTGTACATATATCATTATTCCAGAAATTCCGGTCGTTCCAAATTTACCTTTTAAACAAAATTTTATTATGAAGAACGTGTTTCATGTGCTTTTACCTTGAAGACCAATTTTGGGAATTACTTTACAAGCGACATACTGCGTTCTTTATATTCTTTCCCAAAATAATTCGTATTTACGAGTAAATGCTCTCTGTTGCAGTCCTCTGTCGGCGAAGTATTCCTTATAGAGCTGCATTCATACAATATTCTAAACGTTTCATCAACATTTACATATTCCGTGACGACTCTTTTACTGTTCTGGAATATTCGGCACATTGGAAATATGAATCGAACTTTCTACGAATATTTAGCGTTAGTTGGGAAATATTATACAGACTTATTCGAAAATATCAGACATCATAACCAACCATTATTTAAAGTTAGAGCTTAATTGTTTTTAATTAATTTTAATTAATTTTTATGGCAGTTATAAATTATCCTTTGTTTTAGACATCCTTTAAAATTATATATTAATATAATATCAGTAATCAATAAATATAACAATGTTAGATAGAAGAAATCCAGATAAAAAAATGTAGGTGCCTAATATTTTTTTATCAAAGCTGTATAATGATAAAATACGAAAGTAACAAAAAATTATTACATTTTTCTTTAAAAAAATTTTTTTTAGAATTTACTTATAATCATTTTCTTTTTCTAAGAATTTAATTAATCTATGTTTCAATAGAAAAAGGAAGAAAAACAATCGCTTACTGTAATTATATTAATTATTCTTATCCTCAATTACAGAATACCAAGCTTATAGTATTATTAATTATTTATTTTGTCATAAGGCCGCGCTAAGTTTCCACTTCTCAAAGACAATTAAACACACAAGTAGCGAGAATGTTTAATTGATCTTGTTACGGAATTTCCTCGAGAACATCCATCATCGGGTAATTAAGAACAAAGATTGCATTCCGCATATTCCGCTTGTTACACAGTCGTGGTTGTATATATCGGTGCTAAAACGCCGCAGGATGTCGCGGCGTCCGTTTGTCAGCAACGCGTCGTTATCGTTATTGGTTCCTGTCTCAACATCGCTGATGATATTTCGTTACTTTCCATCCACCTGCTCACTTCGGGTGGCATCTCTAGTCGCACAGGAGATACCTAATGACACATTATACCATTTAACTTAGAGAGACAAGAAGAAATAATCTTTCAATGCGATTTATTATATTAATTATTCTTATTCTCAATTACGAAATATCAGGTTTCTAGAGTATTATTAATCATTTATTTTATTATAAAGGCATGCTAAATTTCCGATTTTTAAAGACAATTAAATACGCAAGTAGCTTATAACACACAGTAAGTTTGTTAAAAAATGATAACAAATTATTTTTGAATTATTTGCGTAATTTTTAAAAATTTAAATTTATCCAAAGTTTCTTGATATAGATGTTAATATATTGAAATAAATCTCTCTGCAGTTAATTATAGAATTCTTGCTTTGGAGGCATTCCATGGCAAATCAGGCACCTTCAAAACCTTTATTTATGTATAGAATATATCAACAAATTAAAAATGATGTTTCAAAGATTGACATAAAAATGAAGTTTGACATAAAATGTCTCTTTGTTATTAATATTATATAAATTATTGAATTAAATACCATCTATCATTGAATTAAATATCCATTCTATCAACCTATGAGTGACTTAATCTCAATAACTGAGGAATTTAATTATGTAATTCGTATTGATATGCTAAAGATAATTCCAAAATAAATCAAAATGTTTAATCTTCAATCAAGTTTTTGAAAAAAGACATTTTCGATTTTGTAATGTTATAAAAAAATAAGTTGTAACATCATAACTTATGCTCTTATAACCGCGCTATACTCTAGCTCTATATTCATTTTAACTTATTAAAAAGTATCAATAAAGTCTGTAGCACAGCTTTTTCATTAATAAAATATATGTCAAGACATCACTTTTAATGTCTTCTTTACCTTCTTTCAACTTTTATATTGCAAAATGAGTTTGAAGTTCCTTTTTCCTTTCCTCTCAAAATTATACACATGAGAAACCCAATTTTTATTCTGTCAAAATATAGACTATAAGAGCTGTTTTCAAAATTTTTGCGCGTGCGATCTACTTTAGGATTTTATGATGAAATGGTCACATATACGTATAATAAAATTCATTTGGTGAATTTATAAAAAGTATATAGGAAAAATTCGCCATATCTTCTTAATTTTCAAAAAACAAATCTTTTTAACTACAAAAAAATAACGTGTGTTACTTTTTGAATATAAGACATGAAGAACAGAGTCATCATAGAAGTACAAAGTAAGTCTTTTCAATATTACCAAAACCTTATTAACCAATGTAAGTCTTTATTTCATATCATTATCAACATATATGTTTTCTATTGTAATAAACAGCAATCGTTTAAAATTCTTGTAGCGTCCTCCAAACATATAATCGCAATTAATTCTTACCTGCATTACACCTGCTTCGACATTTCCATTCTGCTTCACCCTACGATTTAGTAGGGCGCCAATAACAGTATCGGCGCTACAATTAAGAAGTCTTTGCCTGCAAATCGCAATTGCCCTTATAAAACCATCGCTCGGCGTGATAAATCGATGCTCCATAAAAAAACTCCTCTCATCCCAATAAACGATCTAAGAAAAAAAAAATAAAATTACATTATTTAAGATTGCGTATTGATAGGTCTGTTCTTTTTAACTAACTTCTTACGTAATTTACTTTTTCTTTTTTTTTCTTTACTGTAGAAAGAAACAAGAGGAAGGTCAAATCATATAAAAAATTCAAATAAAAAGAACAGATAACACATCAAAAATGAAATAAAAGACGTCTTAAAGATACGCAAAAGTCTCAGGATATTAAAAAGAAAAATAGATATCTTTAAGACATTTTATGTCGCGATTTTGTTGTTTGGATACAAGCTAAAACAACTTTTTTCACACAAGGCTAATATAATTCATCGAATTCACCAATTTTTTAACTCCGCATTACAAAGTCTCCATTTCATAAGAAGATACTGTTTTTGTGCACTAGAGTATTAAACTATTAGTTAATTTCGTATTTTTTCACACGCAGCGATACATAATACGATTTCAGAGTACTTTCACAGTAGCAACAGGAGTATCATATACGAGGGTTTTAAGATCCCCTTAAATAAACATCCAAAGGATTCAAATCTTCAAAGAATTCAAAAATATGAAATACTCTGAGAATTTTTGAACGTCTTCGATCCATGCGACGTCGATGCAAAGCATGCATCGATGCGGAAGAAAATCATTTCCAGCAATTTCTATAATGAAAATCTAGATGTAAGTATAAAATAAAATATAGATATAAGTATAAAATAAAAAAATGTTCATAACTTAGAAAAGAAGCGTTTCCGAACCCATATTTATATGACTTGTTTTCATCCTTACAATGAGTGGAATACTCTTAAAGTTTGGCCAACTATTTCTGAAACACCCTGTGTGTATATATATATATATATATATATATATATATATATATATATATATATATATATGTATATGTATATATGTATAA
>NW_017305694.1:415211-420015 GCF_001594115.1 Trachymyrmex septentrionalis
TACACACTGCCTAAAAATTTTTCTATACTACATTTAAAGTAAATTCTAAAATTCCAATAAAGTTATGTATGCAGATTTTAAGACAAATCTATAATGTTATGGAATATTTTTACCTGGATAGTCGAATATATATACATCAAATATATACATATAGGGTGTCTCAAAAGTTTTTGCCAATCGCTTTTGTATAGATAGAGCAAATTAAACTGAATCGAAAAGTCCTCTACTATTTTGCAATTCTGGCAATAATTAACAAGATATTAATTACTAAAAATTGTCAAATATTGATCTTGAATAATTTTTTACTGAAATATTATCAACTTTATAGAAAAGCTGCAACAGACAAAAATCATTAATTTTCTTTCTCAAACTTAAGTAAAATCATTTTTTTTCTCATAAAGTTCTGAAAATTTTTTCAAAATTTTTTCAGAATTTTTTAATACCGTATTTTCTCATATTGACAAAAATAAAAAAATACAGTACTAAAAAGTTGATAAAAAATTCCGAAAAAATTCTTAGTTTTATGAGAAAAAAATTAATGATTTTTGTCTCTTAAATAAATTAACATACCGGAAATCTACAATAATAAAAAATAAAAACTCACCAGAAATCATGTGTAAAATATTCAAACGAGCGTGTCTATAAAAGAATAAAAAACTTTTGGAATATATACAGAAAGAAGGAACACAGAGTATAAGACATTATGTGTCGATTATTATGTACGTTCAATAGTGCGGATCATCACAGACTGAGAGAAGAGAAATCCTTTTCAATCTTGAATGCATTGTTATTCATTTATAGGAATGGTATGAAGTATATTTCTATACTTTTCAATCTAAAAATAATATTATAGTATTTTGTGTGTGCATCATGAATACTGCTTAATTAAAAATTCTTATATAGAAAATACAGTTTTTCAATCCAGTTGAATCTAAAAATAATTTCAACCATTTCATTTGCATTGTAAATACTATTAAATTCAAAATTCTAGAAGTAGAAAATAATTTCAGCCATTTCTGTGCATTGTGAATACTGTTAAATTGAAAATTCTGGAATAGGAAATGCAGTTTTTAATCCAATTGAATAAAAAAAAAGTTTTTTTTTAAATGGTCCATTTTCTTAAAATGGGCCATAAATACTATTCAATGTGAGTAGAAAATCTATTGTTTCATTTAAAACACATCATAAATGCTATTTTATTCATAATTATGAATAAGAAATTTTTTGTTTTAATTCTCAATTAAGTTAAAAAAAAGTTATACCGTAAAAATATATCATGAATTCTACTTCATTTAATAGTTAAAAGAAACATTTAAAAAACTATGTAAATATGTACGTATTATTAATTCGTTGGGTCATAGTAGCGCGGTCTTACTTATCGAAAATAAGAAAATGCAATACTAAAAAGTTAATAAAAAATTCTGAAAAAATTCTTGGAGTTCTATGAGAAGAAAATAAATAATTTTTGTCTCTTACAGTTTCTCTGTAAGGATGATAGTATTTGAATAAAAAATAAATCGATAAGTCAGACCGCTACTATGACCCAGCGAATTAATGCACTGCAGTATACGTGCCGAGTTTGTTGATTCGCTGGCAAGGGATTGACGTGACTTTCAATTATTGGCTCAGTGCATACGCGTTGTAAAGTGTGTTTATAATGTTTAAACAAATCGCGACGCCTGCCGTTTGTAAAATACGATCTGAATCCATTTCTTAAATGCGCAGAATATTAATGCGGCTGAAATTCATCATCAAATTTGTGAAATGTGTATATGGAGAACATGCAATAATCGAGTGATTTAATAGTACGGAGATGGGTACGACTTTGGAAAAGACGATGATGAAAGATGCAAAAATATGCATGAATAGAGCGGGTGACCATATCTGTTATTAATGATTTGATGTGTGCAGTTGAAAAAAAATTAATTTGTAATCCTAGCTTGCTAGCCGACGATTCCACGATGACAATGAGATCAAAGAAGCTGCCCACCATATAATTTACCTTACAGGCGGCAACTTTCTATGACGAAAGGATACAACGCCTAGTGCCCTGCTAATAATAAGTGCATCAACAACGATGGCAACAGCGGCAACTATGGCTATGTTCCAAATTTACTGCCAGCACTGAAAATGCTACAGTTTACGTCACGTGCACTAGATTTTCAGTACTGGCAGTCAATTTTGGAACACAGTCTATATAAAAAAATAATGTAAGGTGTGTATTTTAAAAAGTAATAAAATTTTATTACTTTTTAAAATACACACCTTACACTATTTTTAGTAAGTATATATTTGTTTTCTTTAAATAAACCATCGGAACTTACTTTCTGGTTAACTCTCGTACATGTATTTGTAAATGAATTTATTTCATAAATATATCCCGGCCGAGATAATATTTTTCGCAATAAGATCCTACGCACAATAGAAGCAATAAGGAATTAGAAATAAAGAATAAACGATTTTAACCTATCAGAAATCGGATACATCGGAATACACGGTTTCTGATAGGTTGAAATCGTTTATTCTTTATTCCTAATTCCTTCTATTGTGCGCAGGACCTAAATCTTTACAAGTTTAAAATGCTTCTAATTAAATTTGGAGGGATTATTGTATATATCTATACAATCTATATATATAACATTTCAGATTGAAAGCATGAAGGAGCATATAGTCATATTTCTAAGATAAATTTATTTAGATACCACGGTATCTTACATCATATACATGGTACGTGTATATAAGTATGGATGTATTAGTTTGACATTTAACTTTGATTGTAGGTGGGTCGCTTCGAGTTTACGTATAAATATTTTCGTTTTAAACATGAAACGTGCAATGTGAACATTGGTAATGAAAATAGAGGTAATCCATGTACGGGTAATGAAACACTACTGGAAAAAAAGGGCGTTAGAAATGTTGTTGTTATTAGAGTGAGAGAGAGCGCTCAAAGATTACAAACCTCTGGGTGCAACTTTTCTTAATACAGCCCTGTCCGTATTTGGTTTGCGTAAATGTATACGACCGCCCTTCATGCATTTATTTGGCCTTGATATATAACCTTGTCTCTTGCAATGCATAGTTGAGTGCGTTTGTTAGGGACATTAAATCTCCATAAGAAGAACCGTGAGTTTCGAGACTGTGCGTCATACGATCGCGTGGTGCATTGCAATTACGAAATCAAATGGCGTTTACTTTAGGATCATGAATGCATTGAAAAAAAAATAACTGACGCGTCTATCGACGCGTTTGTTATTCGCATCCGGTATATGCAACGTTTCAATTTTCTTGTGGCAGACCAATGTAATGTGTGCGATTGATACTTTGTATAAAAGATGTTATTTTCGAGAAAAACAACCTAAATTCGGCAAGAATTGGTTTTACAAACTTCAGTGATATACATGATAGTTATTTAAACGTTAGCAACAAAAGCGCATGCTTCGAAATGTAGTTTTTTAATAAAAAAAATTCTTAATCTATTAATTACTATTGTAACAAGTATATTACAAACTCTCGTAATAAACTGATATTTTTTTTTCTTGTGTTTACATTTCTTGTGTAAGTAAGAATTTTTTTCTCTTCACCTGTGAAGAGAAAAAATGTTACACGTACTCAAATTTAAATTTCTTGAATTACCTTAGATGTTATTTTAAAGATTGTTAGCGGTTTGATGAAACGCCTGTAGCGTATAGTGGCAGCTCCTTGTACAACACCTGATCCTTGAGAACAAACTTCTCGGTAGAGATCAGTCCTTTCGTAAAAGTCGACTCTCGCAAAATCGAGTTCGCGAAGATACCTCGCGTTATTCATATGATACAAAAGCGCGTCCACGTCATTGGTAGTGCAAATGCCTGGAAAAAATATCGTAAGATAATTATACACTAAAATAATTTTTTTAATCTGATTTAAAAATATCTGTTACATTGCGAATTATGCAACTTCATTTGCTGCTCATAATTACAATAGTTGAACAATAGAGATGTAAAGCATGTTATATAAAAGTAACGCATTTACATTATAAATGTACGATATAATTATTTATGTCGTGATAAGTGGTACAAATAAAAATACAACAATTAAAATTCAATGATTAAAATGATTACGGTTCAATGCTTCACACACGAAAGATATTCTAAAAGATAAAGATATTCTGAAGATATTAAACATCGAACATTTAAATTTAGTTCCTCAATGTTTCATACATATTGAAATTAAAACTGTATTTCTGTACAATTGATCGAAATCAATTGTTACATTACATAATGACATACAATGGAATATGATGATTTTAAGACATGGTTGATTTTAACTTCGGATAAAGTTAAAAGAATTAAGGACGCGTAACTGCAGCCGAGTACTTGCTTATGGTATGTATATAAGTATATAGGACTAATCGGTCATTGCATTCACTGAAAATTTATACATATGAATCGTATTATGAGTAACGTAAACGTAAATAAAATCAAATACTAGTAACTATCCATACAGTAATCATACGTCATTTATTGTAAAACCCAATCCTTTATTTTAAGTAGCTGTATCTTAAATTTTATTTATTTTTTAAAGATTTTGTCCTTTATTTTAATAATACAAGTTAAAAAGAGAAAAGAAATAAAATTAGTAACCAAAATTTCAATTTGTCAATTAGAGCCAAACATAAGATGAACGTGTATAATTAAGATTAATATAAAGCTACAATTATAGGCATTTTGATCCAACATTTCGGATCGTTCTCAATATTAAAAATTTCTAAAAATTGTTTTTACATGAAAAAATGTATATAAATATATATATATATTATATATAT
>NW_017305694.1:420115-426397 GCF_001594115.1 Trachymyrmex septentrionalis
CAATTTATATTAAATATGTCCATACATCTTTCTTTCGTGAAAATAATAATAATGAGAAAACATCAAAAATAGTTAATGAGACAATTTTCGTATTATTTGTTTAAGAAAACATTAAATTTGGAAAAATGCAAAAAAAATTGCTCATTCGTAACTATGTATAATTTTACACTGAAAAAAAAAATCTTAATTTCAAAGAAATATTTCTTTGTTTGTATTAAAACAAATTATTTCTGTGGATTAATGAAAATTTCTTTAAAAATAAGATATTGTACAATATATATATTGTACAGTATACGTTTTATTATTTTTTTTATACGAGCAAAGAAATATTTCTTTGAAATTAAGATTTTTTTATTGTACAATATCTTATTTTCAAAGAAATGGTCATTGATCCAAAAAAATAATTTTTTTTAATACGAGCAAAAAAATATTTCTTTGAAAGAAAGATTTTTTTTTCAGTGTACAATTATATATGAGCAATTCTTTTATATTTCTCCAAACTTGAGTTTTTCCAAAATAAACAATGCGAAAATTTTCTTTTTAATTATTTTTGATGTTTTCTCAATATTATTATTATTTTTAGTATACTGAAAAGTAATTTTACAAATGAAAGAAGGACATATCTTATACATAATGTATTTTTATACATATTTATACATGCACGAAAAATTATTTATCGGGTTAGAATATAAAAATAGAGTTCAGTATAGAATAGTCATTATACGTATATAAGACGCGTATTAAAGAAAATAATGCGACGAGATGTATAATGTAAAATAATTTCGTGACTCGATGTGTTATGTCTGAGCGCATTGCTCCTTTTAATATTTAATATTAATTGCGTTTTATTTGACGACTACTCTTTACTGAACTCTATTTTGTATATTTTAATTTTTTTATTAATATTTAGAAGGATTTTAAACGTCAAATCAAAATCTGTAATTGTTTTACATTAATAACACACGTTTACTTTGAGTTTGGCTTTGATTAGCAATTCTATTAACTAATTTCATTTTAACAATATTACAAAATTCTTTTTCCTAATTAGGATTTTAATGTCTGATATACTAATGAGCAATTTCTTACGATACCTACTGACAAATTTAGTTTTATGTAAAGGTAATATTAGCCTAAACAGAATAACAAAGTTAAATAACGTCAAAATGAGTTGTAGTTGATTGAAACGTAACTTTTAATATATAACTTTTAATAATCAGATTTGCAGCTATTTTGGTATTATTTTGATATTATAATGACTTGTATTTTATTTGAGAGTTTATTTTGTGCAAAAATATTTCACAAATGTGCAAATGCACGTTATTTCTCTGATAATCACAAACTAGCTTGAAAATTTAGGAATAAAGTCCTAAAATTTTCGAGTTTGTATTTCTTTATTTTTTCTAAGAAAATAAGATCTCTGTAACTGTTTGCTAGGAAAAGTAACATAAATTTAAAAAGAATACTTTTTTCATGGGGAAGAAATTTAAGATTGGTATTTTGAACTACTCAAGCGCGTTATTGCGCAATCAATGAATTTATGACATTCTACCTACTAATTCCTGCATACAGATCAAGGTTAACAAAAGACAGATAACTGAGAGACCGAAAGAAATTGTAAGGATTCCTAGATTATATACGACAAAACGACATGTGTGACGACTCTACGATGTAATCGTCTTTTAATATAATATCTTGCTAATTAAAATTAAATTATTAATAGAGTATATAAAAAAATTAAGGTGTATTTATAGATGTTATTAATTAAATCGTTGCGTTAAAATAGTCGAAATTGTAAGGATTATAACATAACGACAAAACGACATGTGCAATAACTCTTCAGCATAATCACCTTTTGATATTGCATTACCGTGGTTATATTGGAAATTGTTGAACAAATTAAATTGTCAATATATTCTCAATTTTATAGACATGGTTAATTATATCGTTGTGTTAAAATAATTAAAATTGTAAAAATTATATCATAATAATAAAACGATGAATGTGATAGCTCTTTAACGTAATCACTTTTTAATATCTCGTTAATTAACGTTAAATGGCTGCAATCGTGTTAGAATTTATTTATTAAACAAAATTACCTATGTATTTAATTTTACCTATGCATAGTTAATTAAGTGTTGTGTTAGAATAATCGCCAAAGCTGCAAGGATTTCATGTCGAATATAATATAAAAATATTTTTTCATGTTTCTAACTTTATATCATTAAAATGTGCGCGAGCACACACACACACACATTTTGAAAAAGAATTCTTATTCTTCAATAAAAAGCTCGGTAAAAAATTTTTGATGGAAGAATATGTATAAATATGTATAAATATTCATAATCATGTATAATTATATATGGATTAATATGTTCATACACGGGTTCATACATCCTTCTTTCTTTTATAAAATTATATTTTAGTGTAATACAAATAATAATAGTAACGTGAAAACATTAAAAATAATTAAAAAGGTAATTTCGCACTATTTGTTTTAGAAAAAAATCAAGTTTGAAGAAATGTAAAAAATTATTTACGTATAATTATATATAAAATTATGCATAATTATATAAATTATGAACAATTTTTTTTATTTTTTTCCAATTTGTTTTTTTCTAAACAAACAATGCAAAAATTATCCCTTAATTATATTTTATGTTTTTACATTACTATTATTATTTCTATTACACTAAAAAGTAATTTTACAAAAGAAAGAAGGATGTATGAATATGTATGGATATATTTCATATATAATTATACATGTTTATGAATATTTATGCGTGGTTATGTATGTTTATACATATTTATACATGCAAATTTATTTATACATATTTATACATGACAAATTTTTTACCAGAAAGTTACAATGAAAATTACTACCAGATAAATCTGTATTAATTATTTTACAGTATTATATTATATACTGTTTCAAAAATAAAAATGAATTTTAATTAATAGCGTAATTTATGTAACTGGAAGATTGCGATTAAACATATATTTTCTAAGTACTAATACATTTTCAAAAAATTAATGCTGATAAGGTATATCAATAGATTTCATTAATTAAAATTCAACGTATATTTCTCACGTACCATAAATCACAGTTTCATCAAGGATGTGCACCCTTTTTTTGCAATAACGTGCGAGAAAGACGGTGAGGAACATGCGCAGAAAATAATGAAATTCGATGAGGCCATAAATGAGCACGATGGTTACAAAGACCCCGACCAGGACCCAACAAGTCATCATCCTCGCGCAGCGCGGTTACCGCTCCACAAAAATCAATCCGGCGACGCTCTCCGGTCGGAGGTGGCTAGACTCTTGGATATCTTCCACCGCCGCAACACCACTCGCACCGGTTTATCGATTTGTCTGGGCGGTCGACGGCGTTCCTCGTCCCGTCAATAAGAATGCAGGTTGCGCTCGCACCATTTCGAAAGACCACGAACGAATTGCAGCGACGTCAACAGATTCATCTTAAAATGTTGGATTATGTCATTCTCTTGTGAGCCTTGTGTTGACAGAAATTAAAATCTGGACATAGACTTGATTTCCGGTGTCCGAGGGTCAGGGTTTTTGGACTGAAGTTTAGCACGAACAATTCATACTTCACATTACAGTAAAAGCTAATAATATCTTCGTTCATAATCATTCATTCTCTCGATTATAACGAATTTTATTACGACATGCGTGTTGCAAATATTAAATATTAAAATTGTAACTTGACACATACACACACATCTAAATAAATAATTTTATTAACAACTAACAGTTGACTATCAGCGATCTCTCCCACAAGATTCATATCAAAATAAATTAATAAAATATAATATCGACAACGTTAATAATTATTTAATAAAACAATTTTGTCAATTAAAAAACTTCAAAGAATGATGAAAATCATGTCAAACTTGCGTTCAGAGAGTGTGTTATCAGCACTATTGCATTTCATGTTATCGTTTATTAGATGTAAAACAAGGACAAAATGACTTGATAGGACTAGTAGTATTTTCTCTCCAAAAGTAGCCTGACACAAAATTAATGATAAAATGAAAGAAAATAATTCGCACACACTTTGTAGCCTTATCCATGATATAAAAAACCAGAACTATGTGCGCATATAACAGCATATTAGAATAGCTAATTAAAGAGTTCAAATTTATTGTAAGTTTTTGCATTAATAATTAAGAATGGTGCACGTGGCTTAGTATATTGCTTTAACCTTGTCGATCTGAAGGTAAGCAAAAACCGAGTCAGAACCGGTTCCTGTACTTCCTACCCATACAGCATACTATATCCGAGGGATGTCCTGGAAGCAACTATAGAATGTAAGGATGTTTTTTGAATGTTTTTAAAACGTCTCTTGAAGGCCTATGCTATATGGATATAAGATCTGTAATTATTTCAAATAAAATTCTTTTGAAATCACCATTATTAATTAATTGTACTTGCAACTCATTTGTTTGCGTATTAAATTCGTATCGTGAAAAAATTTTTAGAATTTTTAGCCTTGTAAAAAAGGCGATTCATTTTCTCGAAAGATAATACATGATACATACGGCGTATGTTGTGTGTGTGTGTATGTGTGTGTGTGTGTGTGTGTGTATGTGAGTATAATGTTCATCTTATTCAAATAAGGGGAGAAAATTGAATCGAGCATGATTAGCGTCGGTATGCTAACCGATTGTTTTCACTGGCAAAAGAATCGAACAAGATGAAGCAATAGACTTTTGTACTCCATAGAAATCCGCTTTCGATACTTTCGCGTTTACTGTCACATTATCAGGCGGAACACGTTCTCCCTGACCCATCGTGCTGCAATTGTATCGTTCTCTTCCCAAAAATTTAGCATCTTTGTACGAAGTTCGGCTTTTTATGTAATACGCACAGTGTCATTTTCCTTGACGTATCTCATTCGATTAACACTTACGAGATCTCTGATGAACCTCCGGTAGATTTTACGACGAGTGCGCTGATCCAACAAAATCTTCCGAAGACGGTCCGACCCCAAACGGAGGAATCACACACCGATGGTGAGGTCTTATCTTGCCGATGACATCCCGTGCACTGATGATCGACGTCCTCGACTGGCGGCCGTTGCCGGCACCGAGAAATGTCCCTTCCCAAAAGCCGCATCTGCGCCGAGGACATCCAACTAGGAAGTCCGGCTTTTGGGTGGGAGGTTCAGAGCGGCTCAGAAAATTTTGACGTTATGGCTAACAAGTTTTAATACATGATTGATCCCATAAGCGAATAAAATAAAAAGGTCAAATTAAAGTCTTTAATTAAAAGGGGTGAGATCGTGCTGCTAGATCTACGCATCGATGCAATAATTGCACGCGCAATAAGGATTGTATTATAAAATTAAACAAATGTTATCGATATTCATGTTTTAATAATAGACTCATTTTCTTTATTTCATGCTGTTTAAATTCTTTTTAAAGATTCTGAGCACTTACTAAGATTAATGACATTATGAAAATTCTCTCTCTTGCAAAATATAATAAAAATTTTAGTAAAACAATATTTGTATTTCATAGAATACGCTCATAAAATATACTGAAAAGTTTTCTTTTATTTTGAAATAGAATAAAATCTATTTATTTCAATTAAATAGCTTTCACAAGCTTGTTTCTAGTTAGGTGTGATTCAATTTCAAATATATGATTATTTATTAATTATCGGACAAGAAGGAGAGTTACCAATGTATTTTACAAATCCATTCTATCGATTACAAATATTTTATTTAAAAATACATTTTAATATAATTTTTATTTACATTAAATGTATAAAATGGAATTTTTATATTATTCTATAAATATTAATATATTTTATAAGAATTTTTATTTATGTATTTTTTCTTTGACGTCAAAATCTGAAATAAAATAGTAAATAAACAAATCTTAACAGAACTGAATTTATGAATAAATTCATGCCTTTACTACATGCATGAAAAATCGTCAAAGTTGTATTAAAAATAATTATATTGGTTTCTAGACAATAAATTATAAAATTTGTTATTTAAAGATAATATTTGTCAGCTTCATCATTGATTTTAATGCCGCTCTTGCGTCAATATCCTTGAAAAGTCCGATATAGCAAGATTATCACTATAGGCAATATTATCGACAAAATGCAAAGCTTTGCGGAATCGCGCCGTTCCTTGTTTACCGAAGGAAGTTATGTTTGCATTGTTTCATAATAAATGCGTTACTACAATACAAAAGATAAGAAAATACGTTCTGAAATCGGATGTGAAGAAAATGGAATTGCATAACAATA
>NW_017305694.1:426497-431287 GCF_001594115.1 Trachymyrmex septentrionalis
AATGATTTATTAAAAAAAAAATCGCTTACCTTTTTGTCATCTTTACAATCAGAGTGATGTATTTGTATAACTTGAAAACTTTCCGCTAGCTCGCATATTTTTTTTTATAAATCATACATATATATACGTATACATATGTAGACAAAACACATTATCGAACGTGCGTACAATAGGCGTAATTACTACATATATATCACGATTTGATTGACAGCCATTTGAAGGCTGAGCATGCACGGACAACGCTAATATTACGTTTCGGTCCTCGCATCGAGGAAGCGCTTTCGTACTGATGTTTTATGGAAAACGCGTCCGAAGCGACGGATACGAATTCATCGCGAAATCAAGACGGAGGAAGAAGTCATGCGCTATACGAGAATTCTCGAACAATTCATCACTTCCTTATTTTTTTCCCATGTGTAAATAATCATATATCACATACGATCTCAATTAAGCATTGAGTTATTAAAGATAATAACCATGAATATAATAAATAATTGAATAGCTAAAAAAGTCGAAGGCTAACTTGCAACATTTATGATCAAAGTCTTGAATTTTTTAAATCAAAACTATAAACTACTTTTCCTACATATTTCTAAAAATTTCAAAGAAAAGGTTTTTAAAAAATTGACATTTAATACTTCATTATTTTGTAAAAATACATGTAAATAAATATACAAACACAGATGCAAAAATATTATTTCATTGAGACAAAAAAAGGAGACACTGTCATAAGCTGAAAAATTACACTCTGCCTAAAGAAGTCAGAAATTCGCAAACGAAAGGACTGTCACTCGATTCATATCGACACAATGGAAGATCGTATGGAATCGGAAATACTGGGACGGCTGGATCTTCTTCGTCTTCAATAGGAAATGTTGTTGTCCCAGTCTGAATACAAACAATGTTCAGACGTAATAATTAATATTAATTAATTAAAACATGCATCTTTAGTACATTTCTATAATACATATTCATAACATTTAACATATCATAAACTATTAAGTAATATGATGCTTACGATAAGTTTTGGTAAGAATATAACGCCAGCTTCGTAACTCATTATGTAATGATTATTTCGTTGGACTCCCCATGCAGCTTTACTTAAATTTGCACTGGTAAGTACAAACCAGGCAATGCTTTTCAAATCGGGTGAAATCCTTGTGTAGGATTTAATATGAGGCATCGCACGATCTCGTCCTGTTCGCTTGGCTTTCCATTGGCTATAGAAATAAATATCAAATTCTGTAGGAAAAAAAGGACTGCTTCTAAGAAATAAAGATAAATAAAGTAATAATAAAACGACTGTAACTTACTATAAGTAGGATTCTATCCACTGTTGTTTAGAATGCACTTTTGCACTATAGGGCAAACAACAAGATAAATTTCGACAATCAAAGCTCTGCTTATAATTCTCTATTGAAGGATAAATAAACTGGAAGTGCGGATGACTCTTTAAACCTTTTGTAGTCTCCCTCGACATACACGGAATTATATCTTTTGACAACCAACTTTCGAAGTTTGGACCAAGGCTGCCTATGCTGGAACTCTGTGCAACTATAGGCCACTGAGGAGCATCTGGTGGCAACGTGGCATAACGCGATAGAACGTGCGCCAATTTCTTATACCCCCAAGAATCGGCTTCGTTATCTTTGTGAGTCCCAGGAACAGAAGCAACAAGGAACACGTTCACATCCGAAAAATCAGCCCTCCGTACCGCACAAATCCATTGCGTCAATGCCGGATGTCTATATTTATTCAAATATCGCTCGAGATCCTTTTTAAACCCTGTTGGAGATTCCCCATCACTGGGATTTGCAGATTCTGGTAGCCGGGGCAAATGAGGTGAGATCCACAATCTAATTAAGATACAATAAAAAGATTATTATAGACAAACATTACATTAATAATAAAGAATATCTAAGAATATTTAATAGACCCTTGTGTCCTATTTTCCCAGTCGTCGGAATATAAGTTAGCAGTGGAAACAACCACCCTGATCCCATCATCTTTATATTGCAGGATCATGATCTTCGTATGATGGCAACCAAACTTGGTCGGCATGTCTACTTCTATCATGGTAATGTTGTTGTTCAATTTCTCTCGATCTACTCTATCACCATACAGAATCATCATATCAGTACATTGACCAGCCAATAAATACTGCAAGCACAACCATCCAACGTCTACCATAAAATTTAAATGAAGACTATTAACAATTTCTCCAAGACTACGATCGAGAATCTCAGGGAATGTTATGGAAAACTGTTGACTATAAGTCTCCTTTGAATTTTCGATTCTCGTGAAGAATAAGTGATAAGGTGCTGAAAAAGCATATTTTATTGCAAACTCTCCTGGTTCTACGACAGACACTGTATATCCAGATTGTCTCATCATCTGAATAGCTTTCTTCCTAACTTCCTTCCTTGACTTTTCAGAATCACAGGATTGATACATATCCATGATAGATGTTCCTGAACTTGTACTTTGCTCATTGCTTCTAGAACTGCTTTGAGAGTCATTAATATACTGCTGACTATCCTTAGCGCAATTGCTGCCTTCTATGCTCATCTGTTTCATCTTCTTTGTAACAGAAGAGCCAACTTCTGATACCTCCAAACTTCTCTTTTTTACCTAAATAAGCTTATATTCACTTGTTTATTTTCCATAATGTAAAATTTACAAAATTATTCTGAATTTCACTAACCTTGATGGTTTCTGTACGATTCTCATGTTCTTCTCCGATCAAAGCTCTAGAGAGTGCCTGAGCTTCTGCATCCATCTGCTTAAGTTTATCTTGTCTCCTCTGCACTATAGCTTTCTTATGTCTTTCTACTTTATCCTTCAAATCTTCTTTACTACTCGATACATTAGTAGTAGAAGAAGATTGTGCTTTAAAAGATGAATTATCAAATCCAGATAATTGGTTGTCCTTATTTTTGTTTCTCTCCCTTCTAAGTACTATTTGCAATACTTTCAATTGATCCAACAATTGTGAACGATCATTACATGCAAAATGAAGCACTTCTGGTATTTCTATCGTGCCATCCAGCTGATCTACTAATAATTTTTCCACTGAAATTAAAGGGCTAATTAATATTCGATAATAATATGTGTAATAATTACGTATAAAATTAATATAAAAAAAATATACAAATAGTTACAATGAGGATGTGACATTTCACCGAAGTGAATCGGATTTTTTCGGTAACATTTCTCCATAAAAGGGCAAAGTTTCTTTTCTGCAAGTCAAATAAATGACAAATAAACAAATAAAGAAAATACTTAAAAATCCAGAGAATTGACAGGTAACGTTTATAAATTCAATATCATCACCTATAGAATTCATTGTTACAATAGAGATTAAACGAAGGAATTTACACAGGAAACGTCTATGCTCGACGTTAATCACGAATGATTGATTAACTCTAAATTTCTTTATATCTGTCAAATAATACTATGTAAACGTAATCATATGGAATTCCACATATTTGACAAGAAAGCAATAAATGATTCCGCAAAACATTACTCGTCCTAGAACTCTACAAACGTACAGGAGAAACGAACTGAAGCAATACGCCATCTATAACTGCTTTGGAACTGGAACTTCGTAGCCAGATTTTAATACTGCAGATAAATTATGTTATCTATAATTTATGGGCCTTTATGGAATAAAACGGAATAAATTCCGATCAAAATATATTTTGAATAATCCATAATACATTAATATCAAGAAATATAATTAATCAAAAAATCAAAGTTATACGTTTAAGCGCTTAAATAGGACAACGTGTATGAATTAAATGATATGACGAAATCTTATATAAAATTTGAAATCTACAATTATACAGGTATGTGCATTATCAAAAAGCTAACTAATGGCCATTCTATAATAAACCATTAGTCATAAATCAGAAGTTAGAAGTTGAAAATTGACGACTGTGATTGGTCAATTTCCAGCTTCTAACTTCTGATTTATGACTAATTGTTGGCCATAAAGCAAAGAGCACAGACTCTTGCATAACCCATAACACATAATGCAGAAGAAAATGTACTAAGAAAATGTACTCAGAGTCCTTTATTTCTTTTCTTTCCATAAAATAAAGAACTCTGATTGGTTGGTTTTCTTATGTCTTGTGTTATGCGTTATGTAAGAGTCTGTGCTCCCCGTTTTAAGGGGTGCATTCCGTTTCACGCATGATGTGTATAATGCATTATTTATCCTTGGTGAACAATAAGAATAAATGATGCATCATGCGTGAACGGAATGTACCCAAGGTGTCTTTTCATGCTGACGCTCGATACTCATTTTTAGCGTCAAGTAGGTCACATGATCGAAATCGACCTTGATATTCGTCAATTTTTATTATGTAATCTATTTTGATGCTAAAAATTAGAGTAATAAAGAGAATAACGATCGCCAATTAGCCGGAAGTCATCATTTGGTGTCCTACATCTGGGACCTTTATGACGCAATTCCTCGTCTTAATCTCTTCTTTCTTTAACGTTGCTTCTTTTTAACTAACAGTAAGGATACTTATGTCAATTTCTACCAATGTAGATTAACTTTAATCTCGGTTCAACTTACTCTTTGTCTTTTTCTAGTTCTAAAGATTAGAAAAAGACAAAGAGTAAGTTGAACCGAGATTAAAGTTAATCTACGTTAGTAGAAATGGGCATTAATGGCGGAACCAATCACTATGCACACGCATTGACACTACTCTATATCTACTCTACTAAAAATAAGTGTCGAGCGTTAACACGAAAAAGCATCTTTATAATCTTTAAAGGCT
>NW_017305694.1:431387-432561 GCF_001594115.1 Trachymyrmex septentrionalis
GCATTAATGGCGGAACCAATCATTATGCACACGCATTGACACTACTCTATATCTACTCTACTAAAAATGAGTGTCGAGCGTTAACACGAAAAAGCATCTTTATAATCTTTAAAGGCTTGTGTCCACAATACTGGAAATTGATCCGTTCTCGGACATAATTCTCGTACAGAGTTCTCTTATTTCGAATGATTCTATAATGTCGATTTAACCAAATCACTGATCAACTATGTTATTCTTGTTATAATCGGCAGTGGTTGATTTTTTACGGCTTTATATTTATTGAAGATCCTTATTGTACTAGTTATTGTCACAATTTTCTAACTTTCAAATAAATATTTATTTTAATAGAAGCGCAGTAAATCACAATATAAATACATACAAAGCGACAGTAGCTGTCGGCTTCTTTGATGTCGGTGGTCACCGATCTCGTGACTGTCAGCCATGTTGAGAGTTTTACAAACCGCTGAATTTAAACGGCATCGAAAGACGTAGTATTTCGCATACAAAGTATTTTTTAAATTCGGATAAATTCTATATATGATTTTAAATTAACAAAAGAATATATCTGCATGTTCTTTTAAATTAAATATCTTTAAAATTATGTGATATATCGTTTTCATAACCAAATTAAATAAATAATATTAACTCTAATGACATGTATCATTAATATAAAAGATTTGATGTCAACAACTGGCGCCAAGTTAATTCCCAAATTAAATAAAGAATATAATTCAATGGTACTATCTTTAATTTTTATATCATTATTGATAATTGAAATATATCATTGTTTTTCCCATGTATTCCCTAAGTCACATTGCAGTTACGTTTTGATTTCCTGAGAATGTCAGGAGTAATAAAATTAACGGGAAAATGCTGTGTTGCATTTAATAATAATGAAGTGAAGGATCTGAAATCGTATTTTGCAATTGGAATATAGCAGTAGATTATACTGTTTTTTCTAGTAGAGTATAAACATTTGAAACAAATTGTTATGATACGTTATAAATGTTTCTATCAGCATTTAAAAATATGGTTATAATTTCATTTCGAACGTGAAAAAGTTACATAATTAATATTGCTTGTTGTTTACATATACAAAATTGGAAAATGTAAATCTATTCTTTGCAGTCTCTAGGAAAGCAAAATAAGTTCTCTGTCGAGTATACATTTTCCC
>NW_017305694.1:432661-445652 GCF_001594115.1 Trachymyrmex septentrionalis
CTTCGTCTGAACGATGATCTTCTGATTTTATTCTTCTCGATGATAATTTTTTAGACAAATTACTAGAAATTTTATTCTTCTTGGATAAATTGTTGCTTTTCTGAGTTTCTTCTTCATCCGATAATTCCATTTGTTTTGTATATTTTTCTTCAAGCAGTATCTAGAAGAATTAACATTTTTCTAATAATATATTATTTTATTAAATAATATACATTATTACAAAATTAAATGAAAATTAAACTCCATTAATCTGACAATCATATATTTTTTCTTAAGTATAAGACACATATTTTGAAGTACCATTATTTAATTTGTGAAAAAAGCCAAGTTATATCTTAAATGTTACTACAAATTAAATACAATTTAAATATTAAAAATTTTTTTAATCAAAATAAATAATTAAATTTTTTTTCTATTACAGCAAATTACTGATAAAACATAATGTAAGATAATATAATATTGCTACAATTCTGAACAAAATAAGATTTTAGTTTACTTTTCGAGATTTCTTCTGTTTGGTGTACCCTCCCGGTATAAAATTTTTTATACATATATACACACACACACATATATATATATATGTATACATGCATAAATATTTATAAACATATATAATTATACATGAAATATATCCATACATCTTTTTTTCTTTTAAAACTGCTTTTTAGTTTACTGAAAATAAAAATAATAAGAATGCATCAAAATTAGTTAATGGCACAATTTTCGCACTGTTTATTTTGGAAAAAATCAAGTTTAGAAAAATGCTAAAAAATTTACTCATAATTAACTGTATAATTTTACATATAATTATATATGAACAATTCTTTTACATTTTTCTTGATTTCTTCTAAAACAAACAATACGAAAATTTTCCTTTTAATTACTGTTTATTTCTTTCTTATTACTATTATTATTATTAGTATTACTATTATTATTAGTTTACACTAAAAAGTAATTTTACAAATGAAAGAAGGATGTATGTACATGTATGGACATATGATTAGACTGACAAAAAAAATATTTTTTTAATCGGCCTCTTATCTCAAAAGCTTTCATTTTATATCAAAAAAACAACTCTAAATTTTTATTAAAAAATATTAAGATTTAGAGATCGATAGTGAACGATTTTTAAATCAAAGATTCGATTTTTTTTAGTGTTTTATTTAATGCAAAAACTGACTTAATCTAGATTTTAAATGTGGTGTATGTTTTTTTGGTCACTGAATACGATGCAATAATTTATTTAGCTCTATGATATACGTCTTAAAAAATACAGTCCGATTAATGTGCAAAAATGACCAAATTTCGAGTTAAGGTCGATTTTGCAAATACATAATAAAAAAAATATGATTTAATAAAATAAAATAAACTACTATATTATGTAATATACTTTTTTTATTATGTTTTCATTTCATTTTCTAATAAAGAGTTTTTTACTATCAAATTGAAGCATTTGATTTGAGGATGTCAAAACTACAAGGCGATATACTTTAGAACATGTAAAAAAAATGTTTTCTATCCTTAAAAACGTTTCATAATCCAATTAAATGCAATTTTAAAGGCTCTGTAGGAAGTCCCGGGAAACTGAATCTTATTCTAGGTGAACAAATCTACAATTTGAGAGAAGTAATAATTCATTTGAACACTTGGAACCTTGCTAAAAGATCGATCTTGAATTCGAAATTTGGTCATTTTTTTATATTAATCAGACTGTGTATTTCTTAAGACGTAGAGATAAATGAATTATTGCATTGGTTGTGTTCAGCAACTAAAAAAATATGTATTATCACATTTAAAATCCGGATTAAACCATTTTTGGCATCAAATCAAATATGTATTAAGGAAAATGAAAACTTTGATTTAAAAATTGTTTACTAGCTATTTCTAAATTTTAATATTTTTTGATAAAAATTTAGGGGTGTTCTTTTGACATGAAATGGAATCTTTTGAACTAAAAGATTGATTTAAAAAATCTTTTTTTCCTTGCAGTCTAATATATCATATATACAAATATGTTTATACATATTTATATACTTGTATATTCATGCATGAAACAGAATTATATCATATTCAAAGTTGTTCCTCTTACTTTCAGAAAAATTTCAAAATTCAAATTTTTTCAAGTTACGATTGACTTATATATTTAGATCTAATAGAAACTAAAGGTAAATATACTGATCAAATTGGAAAATCTTAAAATAATTAAAAAATTACTTTTTTTGTTGAAGATAACCATTTAGTCCAGCGCAGAGAGTTGCAAAATTCTATGACGAAAGGACCATCATTCCATTCATATTGGGATAACGGAAGATCGTATGGAATCGGAAATATCGGAACGGCTGGATCGTTTTCATTTACAATGGGAAATGTCGTTGTTTTAGTCTAAATACAAGTTTGAGATGTAATAATTAATGTTCATCGCAACTAAGGCATGTATTTTTAATAGATTATACATTTTAATAAAAAAATATTTATTAAGACTCCTACGTAGTCGCGGCCATGTTGGAATTGTGACGAAGCGTCAGAAGCAAGGAATGATACGTAAATTTATGCTGCAAACCTTGTTTGCTTGTAAACAAAGACAGATAAACAAAGACAAATTTAGATAAATCTAAATGACGAGATTGCTTTAAAATACCTGTAAAAATGGGCAGAAACTGTCCTTTTCTTGCTTAATAGTCAGTAAATGATCATAAAAGACAGGTAAAGTGAGCCTAATTTTGGGCAAAAACACACGGTTTGAAAACTATTGAAATGAATTGAAATATACGCTTTAACGTATTAAATTCCAGGATAACTACAGTTTCTACCCATTTTTAGGACTTTCATAAGTATGAGACACGTTACATTTTCACAATTAAGCAAATAATAACGAAATGGCATGCAGCACAAATTTTTGTCATCAAAACGTCACGCTTATTAATTGGCTGAACTTATAGGCGTTTTCCATGTCTATAAGTTCAGCCATTTATCGTGGCAAAGCGCTATAACACATACAAGCACGAGTCCATGTACATGTGCTCGCTTTCGGCGCGCCTGCTTGGTGTGTGACTACTATTTCGATACATTTCGTCAGCCGACTGATTTTGAATCGCATGCTAACTATTCAGGAGCCTTAATATTTTAGAAACTGTTAAAATAATAATCTACTATAACTATTAAAATAATATAATGCTTACGATAAATTTTGGTACAAATATGATGCCAGCCTCGTAGTTTTCTATACTATAACCATGTCGTTTGATTGATCCCCATGCGGCTTTGCTTAGATTTGCGCTGGTAAGCACAAACCAGGGTATGCTTTTTAAATCAGGCGAAATTCTCGTATATGATTTAATATGAGGCATTGCACGATCTCGTTCTGTTCGCTTTGCTTTCCATTGGCTACCGAAATAAATATCAAATTCTGTAGAAAAAAACAGATCACGTCTAGACAAAATATAAACATAAAGATTTGAACAAAATAAAAGTAAACACAGTTATAGCTTACTGCAAGTATAAATCTAACCACTGCTGTTTAGAATGCGCTTCTGCACTATAGGGCGAGCACCAAGATAAATTTCTATAATGAAAGCTCTGCTTGTAATTCTGAATTGATGGGTAAATAAACTTAAATTCCGGTTGACCTTTTGTATCCTTAGTATTTTCTCTTGACATACACGGAATTATATCTTTCAACAACCAACTTTCAAAAGATGAACCAAGTTTACCTATGGAAGAACTTTGTGCAACTATAGGCCACGGAAAAACATCTGACGGCAATATCACGTGACGCGATAGAACGTGCGCCAATTTCTTGTATCCCCAAAAATTGGTTTCATTATTTTTATAAATCCCAGGAACCGAAGCAATGAGGAACACGTTTACTTTAGAAAAATCCGCCTTTTGCACTTTCCATATCCATTGCGTCAACGCTGGCTGCTCATATCTACTCAGATATCGCACGAGATCCTTTTTAAAATCTGTTGGAGATTCTCCGTCACTCGGATTCGCGGAATCTGGTAGTCGAGGCAGATGAGGTGAAATCCACAATCTGATAAAAACACAATAAAAAGATATTCATAAGCAAACATCACTAACAACAGAGAATGTTTACGAATATTTAGCAGACCCTTGTGTCACATTTTCCCAGTCAGTAGAACGCAAGTTGGCAGTGGAGACAATCACTCTAATTCCATCATCTTTATATTGCAGAATCATGATCTTTGTATGATGACAAGCAAACTTAGTTTCTATGTTTACTTTTATTATAGTAATATTATTAAATAATGACTGATAATATGCTTTGTCGCCGTACAGAATCGTCATATCAGTACATTGGCCAGCTAATAAATATTGCCAACATAGCCATTCGACATCTACGATAAAATTTAAATGAAGACTGTAAACAATTTCTCCAAGACTGCAATCGAGAATTTCGGGGAAAGTTATAGAGAATTCTTGCTTATAAGTCTCCTTGGAATTTTCAATTCTTGTCAGGAATAAATGATAAGGTGCTGAATAATCATATTTTATCGCAAACTCCCCTGGTTGCACGATTGTGTGGCCCAATTTTCTCATCATCTTAATGGCTTTCTCGCTAACTTTCTTTCTTGACTTTTGGGAATTACAAGCTTGGAATATATTCATGATGGAATTCATATTTATAGATGTTCCTAAACTTTTGTTTCTAGAATTGTTTTGATGATTACTGATATTCTGCTGATTATTTTTACTGCGATTATTGTTTTGTATGTTTATTTGTTTCATCTTTTTCGTAACAGAAGAGCTAGATTTTGATATCTTCTGACTGTTCTCTTTTGCCTATTAAAGAAATTTAAATTTATTGTTCTTATTTTCCATCATTTAAAGTTCACAAACTTATAATTTTTAATTTCACCAACTTCTTCGCTTGCAACTTCGATGCTTTGCGAATTCTCACGTTCTTTGCCGGACAAAGCTGTAGAAAGTGCCTGAGCTTCTGTTTGAGTTTATCTTATCTCCTTTGTGTTCTTGTTTTTTTATATCCCTTTACTTTTTCAATCAAATCTTCGTACTTTTAGTACTTCCAACATTTGATGTAGTAGTATACAAAGATACATTTAAAAAATGAACCACCAATTGTAGATAATTACACATATAGCACAATATATTTTAAATTATCCTAGACAATGTTTCCAAATGCAATCTTAAAGACTCAATAAGTAATGCTTAAGATTCCAGTAAAATATTGTGAGATATCTTGAAGATAGGATATCTTTATGATATCAAGTATTATATAATAATCTTATTAAAAAATTGAAACAATATAATAGAAATCAATACAATTTACAAAAAATCTTATTATCTTCTATCGTAATCTATTTTTCACTTTTTATATATTAAATGAAATGTTATTGTTTCTTATTGTTTTGTGCTTTGAAAATGGATTTAATAATTGAAATACAATAAAATCTTTACAATAATTTATAGTTTTCTATGGTTTTGTTTGTTTTATTAAAAGAAGTGATTGAATCCAGAGTTAAATAAATTAATGTTTTTTTAACTAAATTAACTTAAAGTTAATGTTAAAATATATATTACAAACAATTCTTTAACGGTTGTATAAATTTCAAACAAATTAATATATAGTCAACAATAAAAGAGCTATAATTAGATGTGTGTGACAATGCAAAATTATTGATTTCAAATTTTGAAAAAAAAAATTTTGTTTTGGTCTTTAAATGGATTAAGACAGTGTCTTATTATTTAAGTATTATCCCGAATAGCATGGAAAGTTTTAGTTGTGTTGCAGGGACTTTCCAATGTCTCAATTGATATCATCACATTTATAATATTTCTGAGATTACCTTCTTTGAAATATTACAATCGCAATATTTCTGCAATTACATTAATTAAAACCTGAAATGTTCCTGTAATGTATAGGTCTTTCAACGTTGTAAATGCAAACTTTCTGAGAAATTTCTGAAACTCTTAATTAATAAATGCAGATACAGCTTTATCCAATCGATCATACTCACACACACGCATGAACGCACATACGTGTGCAATATAGATAAGAATATTAATCTTTTAGTAAATAAGATGCTTAGTGAGAGGAAGGAAAAAGAGAAAAAGAACACCCCAAAAATTTTATTTTTATGGTTACATTTTTAAATATATTTTATTAATTTAATATATTATGTAGAGCTTTAATGTATATACACTGCCAAAAGTAAAGCGGATGTAATAAGCTTCAAAGATTTCTCCTCATTTTTATTTTTTGTTTTAAAACAAGGTCTTGTTCAAAGAAATGGAGTACTGTGATTTAATAATATATTATTTAAATAAATCTATTATGACATTCTTAATAACATAAGAATAAGAGTTGCGATTTAATAAAGCATTTGCTTTTTTTATCAACAATATTTATTCCCGCGCGCACTGGGCAAAATATATCATTATAATATTTAAAGTACGACATGCTAAATATAATAGTCAATTATATTAATTAATATTTGAATTATAAAGTACAAATTACTTTCAGTCATTTTATTCAAAATAATTTATATTTCAAATCAAAAGGTTAAAAATATTTTGTACTTTGTAATTCAAATACTGATTAAGATTGACAGTATTTTGTATTTTAAATACTTAAATGATATTTTGCCTAACTCTGCTCGCATATTTACATTTTTTTTACATTTCTGCAATATTGCAAATAAAACTAAAGAGATCGCACCAACATCACCGAAAGATTTTACAAACGTTTCCGTAATATTTCAGAAACGTTTCTTACAGTTAGAAACGGACATTTTGACGTTGCCGCAATCTGGTAGATTCTCAGAAACATTGCGCAACGTAACTGTGATAATTTCAATGTTTCAATATTATATTCGTGCAACATTACAGAAATCCTTCTGTGTTATGGATGTCTCTTTAGTAATGCACAAAAACTGTCTTATGATTTTAAAAGCACTTGGTATTTATACTTCTTTAAGACATAAATTATAAGATAGTTCTTGTACATTACTAAAGACATAAAACTTAAGTCATAAAACACTATCTTAAGATTATAAGTCAGCTTTTTGCTACGGCCCTATCAAATATCAATAAGTTCTCAACATTTTGACATCGTTTCATTGTCGAATCGATCTTACTTTCATATATGAATCTAAACTTTAATAAAGAAACTTTGATTGGTTCATTCTCTTATGTTCTTGCGTTGTGTTATGGATATGCAAAAGTATCTATTCTATGGTCTTAACTCAACAATCTCAACGGTGCACAAATACTTCATGAAAAAGTTTGATTAATCAATTAGGTCAACCGTTAGGACCGCACAAACATTGTCGTATACATCCTGTCTGTGAGTATGGCGTAGATTTATATAAAAACACTAACGTTACACTCCGTGTGATTTATACATGAAAGAGTGAGTGAACATAAAAATGCGCTGCCCAGCGCTGTCTTCAAACATGGAAGAAAAGTCGGTAGTACATTTATCTGTGATTTCCAACTCTAATTTAAATATGAAATATAAGAATAAACTAATTTACTGGCGCCCCGTCTCCTCAACTAATAAATGTACAATACAATTACGGATGCAAAAATATTTCATTAAAGCAGATAAAAAATTAGTATTATCAATTAAAACGTTCAGTTTAGAGAGTTGACAAATTCGTTGACAAAAGGACTATCGTCTGATTCATATCGACTTAATGGAAGATCGTATGGGATCGGAAACACTGGAACAGCTGCATTTTGTTCTTCACCAACAGGAAATGTTATTGTTCCAGTCTAAATACAAACAAGTTTGAGATGTAACAATTAATATTAATCGACTAAAACATATACTTTAAACATATTTCCATAAATAATATCCATTAATAGCATTAATATGTCAAAAATTATTGAAATAATAATATGGTGCCTACGATAAATTTTGGTATGAATATGACGCCGGCCTCGTAGTTTCCTATACTATAACCTTCGTATTGTTTGGTTAATCCCCATGAGGCTTTGCTCAGATTTGCACTGGTGAGCAAAAACCAGGAAATTCTTTTCGAATCGGGAGAAATCCTTGTGTAGGATTTAATATTAGGCATCGCACGATCTCGTTCTGTTCGCTTAGCTTTCCATTGACTACAGAAATGAAAAATAAATGTAAAATTCTAGCTATAGAAAAAACGGATTGTTTATAAGATGTAAAAACATGACCAAAAAAAAAAAAATATTTGAATACAATAAAAATAAATCATTGTAACACTTACTATAAATATTGTTCTAGCCACTGCTGCTTAGAATGTATTTCTGTACTATACCGCAAAGGAGTAATTAAGTCTTGATAATCAAATCTTTGTTTATGATTCTCTATTGATGGATAAATAAACTGAAATTGTGGATGATTCTTTGGACCTTTAAAAGTCTCCTCCGACATACACCAAGTTATGTCTTTTAACCAACTTTCGAACTTTGAACCAAAGCGGCCTACAACAGAACTCTGTGCGACTATAGGCCACTGTGCATCTGGCGGCAGTGTGACATAGCGTGATAGGATGTACGCCAATTTCTTGTATCCCCAAAAATTGGCTTCGTCAGCTATGTGAATTCCGGGAACAGAAGCGACGAGAAACACATTTACATCAGAAAAATCCGCCATCTGCACTGCACGTATCCACTGCGTCAAAGCCGGTTGTTCATATTTACTCAGATATCGCTCAAGATCCTTTTTAAAACCCGTTGGCGATTCCCCATCATCAGGATTTGCGGATTCTGGCAGGCTGGGCAGATGAGGCGAGATCCATAATCTAATCAGGATAAAATAAAATAACATAATAAAAAGATGTTTATAGACAAAGATTATATGGCTAACAATAAGAAATATCTATGCATATTTAACGGACCCTTGTGTCCTGTTTTTCCAATCGTCAGAATATAAGGCAGCGGTAGAGACAATCACCCTAATCCCATTTCTATATTGCAGGATCATGATGTTCGTATGATGACTTGAGAACTCGTGTTGCCCATCTACCTTTATTATAGTAATGTTTTTACTTAATTCCTCTTGACACAGACATATTCTATGTTTGTACAGAATTGTCATGTCGGTACGTTGACCAGCCAACAGATACTGCAAAGATAACCATCCGACGTTTACGGCAAAAGTTAAATGAAGACTGTTAACAATTTTTCCAAGACTACGATCAAGAATCTCAGAGAAAGTTATGGAGAACCGTTGATTATGAGTCTTTTTGGAATTTTCGACTCTCGTGAAAAATAAATGGTAAGGCGCTGAAGAAGCATATTTCTTCGCAAACTTTCCTGGTGTCACAACCATTACTGTGTACCCAATTCGTTTCATCTCCTGAATAGCCATTTTTCTAGCTTCCTTTCTTAACTTCTTGGAATCAAAATTTGGATACTTATGCATGAGATATTCCAACCTTGAGGTTGTTGAAGTCTGAGTTCTTGCGTCCATTTGCTTGGATTTTTCTTGCTAATAATTTTTTGTTTATTTTTTCTTTTTTTTTTCAAATCTTTTTTAGTACTTCACGTTACAACTGTCAAAAATTGTGTTTTAGTAAATTAACTACTAATTATTATAACTACCACAGCACACTTTATCTCGAAAGAATCCTATGTTGTTTCAGATTTCTAAATGCAATCCAAAAGATGACTGAGTACATAATATCTAGGATATTCCAATAAAATACCGTGAGATAACTGTGTGTGTATATAATATATATATATATATATAGAATTACTATGATATCGCTTGCTACGTAGTAATAACAGCAATAAAGGAAAGATATAAAAATCGATAAGATTTGCACAAAGCGCATTTTCTATCATAGTTGTCTTACTTTTTATGTTTAGATAAAGATATTATCGTTTTCTACTGTTCTTTATTTATTTTTTGGTAAAAATAAATTTATAATTATTGATATATGTATATAATAAAATATTCTTGTAGTAATTTATTATTCTCTATCTTCTTGTTGGAATTTCTCGAGAATAAATAATTGAATTTATTATAAAAATTTGAAAAAATGTTACGATTTCTTAAAAGTAATTACAGAGATAAAAGGGCTCGAGGGAATAATTTTCTGTCCTCCGAGCTCTTCATGCAGATGACATAATTCTTCTCAAATTTTTTCACCCATTTGATGTTTTAGCAACCTGTTCTGCTTTGAATACAGACTTAAAATCTATCGCCGAATGGTCTACTAATAATGCCCTACGTCTAAATTCTTCTAAATCATCCTAGCTAATTGTCGGTTCCTCAACATTGTTATCCCGTATTCAATCTTTCAACTTTCTCTTAATTCTATTCCAATTTTTCTTATCATTCCAATATCTATTGTATTTATGTTTATGTTAACTATAGTCTATAGTATCATACTCTGTTAGCATGTAGTCTTTTTCATATAGCTTTGCAATAAACTAAATCAAATTAAATTAAATTAAATTAAATAAGCGCTATTCAAGGTGCGCAAATTGTTCAAGAATATCTCTCAATATTCAAATTAAATTTATTGAAGAGACCGTAAAACAAACATGAACATTAAAACGATAATAAATTCGTACGTTTAGGTTAATTTTCTAACCTTCTTCAGTGTAAAATATACACAAAAAAAGTTACATAATTAATATTTCTTGTTGTTTACATATACAAAATTGGAAAATGTAAATCTATTCTTTGCAGTCTCTAGGAAAGCAAAATAAGTTCTCTGTCGAGTATACATTTTCCCATGCCAGTTACAAGGCTGGGTGAAAATCAAAAAGTCGGTGTCCATAATGTAAGCACATAATGTAAACTGTTAATCTAAAGTCTTGATAGTAAACATGTCAAACAATTAAAGATTTTTTAGTCAAATTATAAAATAAATGAAATATACGGACGTGTCGACCATATATCATCAAGCAGTAAAAAAAATGAATCTATCATAATCTTATATTATCTATCGTAATCAATGATATGTTCACAAAGTACAACAGTATATTTACAATGAATACGTTTTGTTCTAATATAAACAAACGAGCTTTGCATGTATTCCTGATTTTAGAAGTTAAATTTCTCGTCCGTACAAATACTTTTTGAGCATTTAAACAATACAATTTTTAATTTTCGCTTATTTTTCAGATAATATATTTTGTATAATTAATATACATCATTTTGATACATATAATTTTAAGAAACATACAGTCTATTTTATTGTTTATGAATAAATTGTTAATTATCCAACAAGAAATGATCATTCATTAAATGTCAAATTGGTGTTGAAATCATCGAATTTATATCGATTCGACATCAATTCGATGATTCATTTCTTGCTAGATAATATTTACTTTTAAAGAATAAAGTTTTTTTTAAAAAATATTTTCTCTGTACGACATTTTTTGCACTGTATGTATAAAAGGAATTAGATCATTTCAAACACTTTTTAAAGAAAATATTTAGCGATCTATATTACAAAATTCTGACGATATGAGCAATGCTGCCCATCGTATATAATTATGAAAGACAGTCAAGTAGGATTTGCCGATTCTTATTGATATTGTTTTATGGCATTGTGTGTATAATACAAATTTTTCATTTTTTCCTATGTAGCATAGAAACCTTTCAGAAATATTTCAGAAATGTTTTACGTGTGAAATATCTCAAAAACATTGCAGTTTTTGCAATAACTTTGAGACAGCTCTGGGTAAAATGTCGGCAATTCTTGCACTTGAAGCTTTTCTGAAAATGCTCTAAAAAGTTATCGATATATTGTGAATGCTTGCTAATTAGTAACTGTAATAAATCTGACACCTTTTTAAAAAAGTATAAAATTCAAAATATTGCATGAAAGCTTTCAGAAACATTTTTGCATTTTTACAATGTTTCTGAGATATTTCAATTTTACACGTAAATTTCTGAAATTTTTCTGAAACGTTTCTGTGTTGTATATAAAATCAGACAGTAAATTGGCGACAGATATCAATCAAGCAACATATTCGCGCACAGAAAATCTGACAACAGACTGACAGCAGAAACCAAGTAGGAGTTGCAAATTCTCGATCTCTGTTACCAATCTGTTAACATAGCATGATAGCAGGCTTAATATTTCAGTTTATTAACATCGTTAGATATTATAGACTCTGTGTAAGATTTGTCATCTTTCTACAATTAGAAATTGATATAATATCTTCCGTTCAAAATCTGTCTCTGCAGATTTGACTATCTAAGTTGGTATACATATAGAAACTCGCTTAGAATCTTAGAATTTAAGTTTTTATATTAATAGTTATCATTAATATAGATTATTAAATAATATAATTATTAATATCTTACTATAATTATTATTGTCCAATATCTTACATTAACGTTGCAAACAAATAACAAATCGTTATCTTTTAAGTAACATATTACTTTTTAAAATTAGTAACAAGTAACGATAATGTTATTTTTTACAAACAGTAATGATAACAGTAACGCGTATTTTTTAAAAAGTAATTCGATTTTTTATAAAGTTACTGACTCCAATTTAAACATCAGAGTAAATTGATTTACCAGCACCTCGTTCCCTCAACCAATAAATGTACAATATAAACACAGATGCAAAAATATTTTATCATTTAAAACAGATAAAAAACACTGGTGCCATTAGTTGAGACATTACATGTCATTTAGAGAATCGACAAATTCGTTGACAAAAGGACTATCGTCCGAATCATATTGGCTTAATGGAAGATCGTATGGAATCGGAAATATTGGAACAGTTGCATCTTCTTCTTCCCCAATAGGAAATGTCTTTGTTCCAGTCTAAATACAAACAAGTTTGAGACGTAATAATTGATATTATCAACTAAAACATGTGCCTTAAACACATTTCCATAGAGGAGAAGATATTATTATGGCCAGTGTATATATTGTAGCCTCTCTCAATATCTCCGTTATTATATAGCGAATCCTAATGATTACTCATGGAATTATTTGTTCAGTAATTCGCCGTTACACACTAATATACCAATTGCCAGCACTTATTAT
>NW_017305694.1:445752-451653 GCF_001594115.1 Trachymyrmex septentrionalis
TTCCTCATGGAATTATTTGTTTAGTAATTCGCCGTTACACACTAATATACCAATTGCCAGCACTTATTATAACGCATTTTTTCTTTAAGTATTTATAAACGTTTCTGAGGTATATTTTAGCATTTAATTACACCTACTTCCTCATTTTTCTTAAGTTTAAGCGTATCATCACATGAATATATGTTTTTTTGAGTGTATTATTTGCAATTTAACATTTTATTTGATTGTATATATTTTGAGTTATGCAAATTTAAATAATAGCATGGCATTTTGCTAATGTGGCCCTCTATGGGTATTGACTATTCACGACTTTCTTCTTTGAAGTTTTTATATCAAAATAATTATTTGATAATTGATTATAGCTTTACTGTTAATCTATAGTTTATATTACGTGTACTATTTTTAGTACTGAGATTTTTAGTATTGAACAGCTTATATACAAAAGTTATGTGAATGTATATACATTTATTTGCATACATACATTTTAAAATGTTTTACTTTTTTGTTAATTTTGTAACAAACAAATACTGTTTTTTAAATAAAATTAATATTCCAAGGCTATTTTTATGGAGAGCCACAGTATCACCCATATTTTTCTTTGAGTCATTATGCAATGTCGCCACATTTTTATTAAAAGTATTTTATATCTAAATAATAAGTATTTCATAACTTTGAATCCAGAATCGATTCAACAACACTTTCACGAATGTAATTGTTAAATTTTAAATTTTAATATTGACTATTTAGTTACAAAGTTATTGTGTAGAATGTAACTAGAGTGCCATAATACAACCTTCTCCTCTAATATATATCCATAAATATGTCAAAAATTATAAAAATAATAATATGATGCCTACGATAAATTTTGGTATGAATACGACGCCGGCCTCGTAGTTTCCTATACTATAACCTTCGTAATGTGTGATTAATCCCCATGCAGCTTTGCTCAAATTTGCGCTGGTAAGCAAAAACCAGGGAATTTCTTTCGAATCGGGAGAAATCCTTGTGTAAGATTTAATACGAGGCATCGCACGATCTCGTCCTGTTCGCTTAGCTTTCCATTGACTACAGAAATTAAAAATAAATGTAAAATTCTAGCTATAGAAAAAACGGATTGTTTATAAGATGTAAAAACATGACCAAAAAAAAAAAAATATTTGAATACAATAAAAATAAATCATTGTAACACTTACTATAAATATTGTTCTAGCCACTGCTGCTTAGAATGTATTTCTGCACTATACGTCAAGGGGGTAATTAAATCTTGACAATCAAAGCTTTGTTTATAATTCTCTATTGACGGATAAATAAACTGAAACTGTGGATGATTTTTTAAACCTATAGAAATCTCCTTCGACATACACCGAATTATGTTCTTCAACATCCAACTTTCGATGGTTGGACCAAAGCTGCCTACACCAGAACTCTGTATGACTATAGGCCACTGTGTATCTGGCGGTAGTGTGACATAGCGTGATAGGATGTACGCCAATTTCTTGCATCCCCAAAAATTGGCTTCGTAACCTTTGTGAATTCCAGGAACAGAAGCGACGAGAAACACGTTTACGTCTGAAAAATTTACTCTCCGTATTGCAGATATCCACTGCGTCAAAACCGGTTGGTCATATTCACTCAAATATCGCTCGAGATCTTTTTTAAAACCCGTTGAAGATTCCCCATCACTAGGATGTGCAGATTCTGACAAATAAGGCAGATGAGGCGAAATCCACAAACTAATTAGGACATAATAGAAAGATGTTTATAAAAAATCATACGACTAACAATAAGAAATATCTTAGTGTATTTAACGGACCCTTGTGTCCTGTTTTCCCAATCAGAAGAATATAAGCCAGCAGTAGAGACAATCACCCTAATCCCATTTTTATATTGCAGAATCATGATGTTCGTATGATGGCTTGAGAACTCGTATTGTCCGCCTACCTTTATTATAGTAATGTTTTCACTTAATTCCTTATGATTACGTGTTTTATGTTTGCACAGAATTGTCATGTCAGTACGTTGGCCAGCCAACAAATACTGCAAATACAACCATGTGATATCCACCATAAAAGTTAAATGAAGACTTTTAACAATTTCTCCAAGACTGCGATCGAGAATCTCAGAGAAAATTATGGAGAACTGTTGATTATAAGTTTCTTTACAATTTTCAACTCTCGTGAAAAATAAATGGTAAGGCGCTGAAGAAGCATATTTCTTCGCAAACTTTCCTGGTGTCACAACCATTATTGTGTATCCAATTTGTTCCATTATCTGAATAGCCATTCTTCTAGCTTTCTTCCTTATTTTTTTAGAATCAAAAACTTGATATATATGGATGAGATGTTTTATTCTAGATGTTATTGAATTTGAATCATCTTGACTGTTTTTGCAACTGCTTTGAGAATCGCCGATATTTTGCTGATTATTGTTTGTGAAATCATTGTTTTCTATGCTGATCTGTCTCGTTTTTTCTGTATCGGAAGTGCTATCTTCTGATATCTCCCGACTTTTCTTTTTTGTTTAATAAAAAAATGTATACTTATTGTATTTATTTTTCACAATTTAAAGTTCATAAACTCATTCTTTATTACACTAACCTTGTCACGTTCCAAACTCTCATGTTCTTCGCCAGTCAAAACTGTAGGAAGTGCCTGAGCTCCTTCGTCCATTTGCTTAAATTTATCTTGTCTCTCCTGTGCTACTGATTTTTATGTCTTTTTATTTTTCCTTTAAATCTTCTTTAGTACTTGATGTAGCAATTGAGAAAAGCTGTATTTTAGTGAATTAACTATCAATTATCATGATTAGCACAGCACAATTTATCTCGAAAGAATCCTATTAAATTGTTCCAGATTTCCAAATGCAGTCCGAAAGACGACTGAGTAAATAGTATCTAGGATATTCTAGTAAAATCTCGTGAAATATCTGTATATATAGAATCGGTATGATATCGCTTGCTACGTAGTAATAACAACAACAAAGGAAAGATATAAGAATCGATAAGGTTTACACAAAGCGTTATCATTTTCTATCATAATATTATATATCGTCTTACTTTTGATCTTTAAATAAAAATTTTATTGTTTTTTAACTTTTTTTTAGTGAAAATGAATTGACAATTGTTGATATATGTATACGATAAAATATTCTTGTAGCAAATTATTATTCTCTATCTTCTATTGGTATTTCTGCAGAATAAATAATTTGTTTATAATTACGAGAAAAATCCAAGTAGGGATTTGCCGATTCTTATTTGATATTGTTTTAATATTGTCATTGTTTATGTAATACGAATTGTTCATTCTTTTATAATATTAAATTATAACATTTTGGAAAATTATGTAATTGCTAGCTAAATTCTAAAATTCTGGAGTGTTATATCGAAAATAATATCAAATAATAATTAACATTCAAAATGGCTACTTTTAACTTTAAATCACTTTGGAAATGCATTAATATTTATCGTTTCATTGATAAATTCTACTTCGAATCAACGAGACGCGGTAAAAAATTTTTCATACATTAATATGTATAAATATATATAAATATACACCATGTTTATAAACATGTATAATTATATATGAAATTTGTCCATACATATTCATATATCCCTCTTTCTTTTGTAAAATTACTTTTTAGTGTAATAGAAGTAACAATAGTAATGTGAAAACATAAAAAATAATTAAAGGGATAATTTTAGCATTGTTTGTTTAAAAAAAAAACAAGTTTGAAAAAATTAAGGAAATTGTTTATACACAAATATACATAATTTTATATATAATTATATATAACTATTTTTTATACATTTCTTTAAACTTGATTTTTTCTAAAATATAAATAGTGTAAAAATTATTCTTTTAATTATTTTTTAACGTTTTCACGTTACTATTGTTATTTTTATTACACTAAAAAATAATTTTATAAAAAAAAGAAAGATATATGTAGATGTATATATTTTATATAAAATTATGTATGTTTATGAATATTTATGTATGTTTATACATATTTATATATATTCATATATAAAAATTTTTTTTCCAAGGACATCTAATAGAGCGATTTTTAGTTTATCAACCGATGGTAATCTTTTAATGCAGAATGTTTGGTATTTAATGAGATTAATTAACACTGCAAGTTTGCTTTTTTGAGTACATTATTACCCAAGTAGCAAACTGATGTTTATTTATTAGCTTATTATTTGGGTAATAATTTAATAAATACGCAGAATTTTATAAATATTATTACCACCTGGTATCTCACAATCAGTTATAAAAATGAGTATAGATCATATAATGCACGAATCTTACGATTCCTCATCGCTAGTTATAATTCATAAGTCTCGGAATAAGATTTCCTTAAATTTCTTTACGAGCTACTAGAGAGGGGGGGGGGAAGGATAAGCGTATTTTTTTTAATCCTTTAGACGTCATCTAATTGTAAGATATCTGTAAGATATCGTACATATTAAACACATTAAACACTTGTATGTACGTTTGCTAGATGTTTACCGAATATGAGGCTATCTTAAAATACGTACGTTATAGTGATCGCGATGTTCCAAATTATCTGTACTACATCTACATCTAAATAAATTAAATGTACTAATGTTGTCCCTGGTTTTGTTTTTCCCCAATCTATCACCGTTTTCAGTTGTTGGATTGGCTATGAACGATCATTATACATAAAATAAAGCATCTCTGATATTTCAATCATATCATTCAGCTGTCTATCAGTTATTTCTCCATTAAAATTAAAATAACAGTTAGTAACCAAATGATATAGTTACATGTAATGACATAATCAATAATGATATAATTATTAATTACAATCGAAAAATACAAACAGTTACAATGGGAATGTTCTGACATTTCATCCAAATAAATCGGTTTTATAACTTCGGTTTCATCGAAATAAATCGGTTTGGCGGATAAATGTTTCTGGTAAGATTTCTCCAGAAAAAGACAATATTTCTTTTCTGAAATGTCAAATAAATACGCTTATTGTTCTAAAATCCAGAATTTTTCTCTCTTGAGAAAATACACCTAGAATATAATTAATAGGAAATAAAAGCCTTTTAACATCTGTAATTCATAAAATTCATCGTCGAAATCATCAAATAAGACTGAATATTATGAGTGAAATAACTTACGAGTCTGATTTTGATAGTATAAATCTTTAATTATGGATTTCTTTGTTTCTTTTAAATAACAAGAAAACAATAAATGTGTGTAATTCTGCAATTACTCATTCTAAAATTCCACTAACATACGGGTATTCCCACATATACATTTTTATTGAAGATGATAAACATGCGATATCTGCAACTTCGTAATCATGATTCAGCACTTCAGATAAAGTCGCTATATTATTTATAATTGATGAATCAGATATGTAATTACTTACAAATAAAGTGTAATTAATAATTAATTTTTATTGTTATATCTAAATCCTTGAAAGACTGATCGAAGAACTAATGAAGAAAAATGGAGAGGATATGGAAGGATGGTTAAACTCTGTCTTGTAGGTATACGTACAAAGGCAAACACCCGAGAATCGAACGCACTTTTTATAAGCCTGGAATATATCAACATCCTGAAAGGACGTTACGATACTTGTTTCCTATGGGCAGTGCGAGCATCGGTCCTACTTTTGGATCAAGGAACTTAATTCTTTTGACCTGGGGCTGGACTACGTGTAATCTCAGGTAATAAGGAACGAGATACGAGGTATCTTAAAATAAATAAACACTATTAAGCAAGGATATTCATTTTTAAATAAAATAATAAATTTATTCACAAAGTAAAAAAAAATAAACTAAAGGTTACAAATAAGTGACATGAGCTGTCGGTATCTATAATTAAGCTTGTAAGTGTGATGTAAATACATATACATATATATATA
>NW_017305694.1:451753-452130 GCF_001594115.1 Trachymyrmex septentrionalis
TGGTTCAAATCTCGACAGGAGCGGAACTGATTTTCTTGTGCTATCGATCATCACTCACATTGCACGTTTTCACCACTCGAAATTACGTGATTCATAGTAAGGCATAACCAATAGCATGAGAAAATCAGCACCGCTCCTGTCAAGATTCGAAACCAAGATCTGGTCTTCAAAGTCTGCTCTAAGCTGCCACTTTTCCATTGAGCTACACAACTCCTATGTCGATATTCGCTCTGTTGTGCTTACATATATCTTACAAAAGTAATTATATTTAATACATTGTATACAAATATATGTAATGTTATACAAATATAGATATATAAACATACACACACACTCTCTCTCTCTCTCTCTCTCTCTCTCTCTCTCTCTCTCTCTCT
>NW_017305694.1:452230-453361 GCF_001594115.1 Trachymyrmex septentrionalis
CTCTCTCTCTCTCTCTCTCTCCGCTTGATCGGTCTCAATACATCCGAAAAACCTGTTATATATGTAATAATGCATAAACGGAAACTCTTCTATTTTTTGTACAAAATAATTTAAAACAACTTAAAACAACATTCTGTCATTAAATTCAAATAAATGCAAAAAGAACTTATTAAAAGAATATTTTTTTATATAAAAAGTAGAAAAAATTGAATTTTTTTCTCGATTTCATTTTTCCGAAAAATTAAGAACTCTACACTAAAAGAAAAGATTGACTACTGCAGCAAATTAGATAGTAAAATATGGCATAGCATTTTTAATTGGTTAACAACAGCTAATTTTTAGTTGCTGCAGCCAATTGTTAGTTGTGTTAGTTTATATGCTATGTCAGTATAGGACTTGGATTGGCTATCGCAAAAATTGATTGCTACAGCCAATTAAAAATGTTATGCCATATTTAATCATCTAATTTGTTGCAACAATCTTTTCTTTCAGTGTAACCGTAGCAATGTGCGATATGCGATATCTACAACTGTTTAGGAGCTGAGACTTCATAGCCACGATTCTTCAGATAAAAAAAAGATCGCCGCGTAATCTATAATTTGTATATCGAAAATGTAATTGACTAACTAAAATGTCATTCATTACATAATTAATAATTAAATCTTATCACTCTTACTGATTTTGTTCGGCTGATTCATTTCGGATTTTAAATTTGTGAGACATCCCAAATAACCTCACCATTTTCTTTATTTAATGATCCGACCATAGAAAGATGAAGAATACCCAAATAAAATTTCTTACGTGACATATAGAAATTTATAAGTTATAGTCAAAGAGAATAGTTTGCAATATGTACAAGCACTTGTATATTAAAAGAAAAGATTGGCTGCATAGCATTTTTAATTGGCTGAAGCAATTAATTTTTGGTTGCAATAGCTCACTTCTTCTTCCCCTTACAATCTAATCTTTAAGTTTAATATTAAAGAGTTCTTCAATATTAATTATTATTCCTATCGAAATTGTATGTTGATATTGCAGATAGGTCAACGCAACTAAAAATTAGGTACTGTAACCAAAAATTGACTGCTGCAATCAATCTTTTCATTCAGTATAATAACGTCCAACAAGAAA
>NW_017305694.1:453461-456138 GCF_001594115.1 Trachymyrmex septentrionalis
ACCAAAAATTGGCTGCTGCAATCAATCTTTTCATTCAGTATAATAACGTCCAACAAGAAACCATCACCATTTGTCTTCATATAGGAACACATTTGCCATTCTGTCGCTTAAAAATTACAATAAATAGGTTGAAAATATTTATTGATACAAATTCTTTGCAAATTGTTGTACTACGATATCGCAAAATATTTCTCCGACGATTATTAATATTCGATATTTCATAGGAATAAATTCCTTCCTAAGCAAAAATAAAGATCGGAGGGTAAGTGAAAGAAGAAACAAGAAATTGATAGAAACTTAAATGAAATTTGTAAGAAGTGCAAACGAGAGAAGCAAAATGCGTAAAAGAAACATTTATTTCAAACATTTATTTCAAAGAAATTCTTTTGCGTTCCATTGTTTCAATTAATGTTTCCTAAGCGTGTTCGCTTGCGTTATTGTCACTCTCATGTTTGACCCTTATGGTCTAATTGGTATCATCATTTATTGCTATTATTTATTTCCATTATCAACTGAAAAATTATCAGCCAAAGAGCTAAGAAATTCGCAGACGAAAGGACGGTCACTCGATTCATATCGGCATAATGGAAGATCATATGGAATCGGAAATATCGGAACGACTGAATCATCTCCGTCCCCAATAGGAAATGTCGTTGTCCCAGTCTAAATATAAACAAGTTTGAGATATAATAATTAATATTAATTGTCTAAAACATACGCCTTAAACACATTCCATAATATGTACCCATTAATCCATCAAAAAATAAAAATTTATTAAAATAAAAAATAAATCTATTAAAATAATAATATGGTGCCTACGATAAGTTTTGGTATAAATATAACGCCGGCCTCATAGTTTCTTATATAATAATGTAGTCGTCCATTTCCCCAAGCGGATTTACTCAGATTTGCACTGGTAAGCACAAACCATGGAATATTTTTCGAATCTGGTGAAATTCTTGTGTAAGATTTAATATGAGGCACCGCACGATCTCGTCCTGTTCGCTTAGCTTTCCATTGACTATAAAAATTAAGAAATAAATTAAATAATATAAAATGGAACAAAACGAACCACTCTCGACGAGTAAAACTTTTTTTATAGACAATTAAATTATATCATATACATCAAAATTCAAACAGACATTTTGACTCCCATCGGTCATTCTCAATGTTAAAATTTGAAATATTATTGATAATGACGCAAGGATGCTCGCAAGTTAATAATTAAGTAAACGCATATAAATGTAAATGTATATGAACGCATTTAATACTCGCATGTTAGATAGCAAAACTAAGGAATAAATGGCACAAATTCCAAGAAGCAGTCTTATCGCATAAATTATAGTCATATCTTCTTAGTGAATCTCCTTCCATCAATCGTTGATAACAAAATGAAATACATGTGATAACAATATAAAACCACTTCATATATCTTCTCATAACTATAAATCAAATAGTACAACTGTAGACTAAAATCATAAAATTTAAATATGGAAATATTGTATTAATATGAAAATTATCAACACTTCAATTCACTTTATAATAAATAATTGAATCACAATATTAAAATTTCATAAATAATGATTGAATAAATATCTGCGGTTTAATAATATTCGATCCTCAAAAATAAAAGAAAAGTGTAAATGAATAAAATAATGAATAAATAAAAGAAAAGTGAAAATGTATAAAATAGCAAGAGTCTTGATATTAAAGAGATAAATGCCAAATGTAATCGATTGTTAAAAAAGTCATAATAGGAGGGGAAGAAAAAAAAAGGAATTCACGATGGGTAAGGATTGTATAAATGGTAGATACATCAGGGAGAGGTTCTATCACGACTTTTCGGATTGAACATTATTAAAAACCACAGGTATTTATTCAATCATTATTTATAAAATTTTAATATTGTGACTCTCAATTATTTATTACAAAGTAATAGTTAATAACTAAAATGTTAATAATTTTATATTATTACGATATTTCCATAAAATTTTTTAATTTACGATTTTAGTCTATAGTTGTACAACTGTTTGATTTATCGTTATGAAAAGATATATGAAAGCGATTTTATAATTGTTATCACATGTTATTCGTTTTATCTATCAATTCTATTGTTGGGAGGAGATTTATTAAGAAAATATGACTATAATTTATGCAACTGAAATCAAGTTTTCGATGAAACAGCTTTTTGGAATCCGTGTTTATTCCCTTAGTTCTGCTATCTAACATGCGAGTATTACTACATTTATATGCGTTTACTTGATTATTAACTTGTGAGCATCCTTGCGCCATTACCAATAACATTTCAAATTTTAATATAGAGAATGACTCGATACGAATCAAACCATCTGTTTGAATTTTATTGTATATAATTTGATTGTTTATAAAAAAAGTTTTACTCACAAAACATCCAGAGTGGTTCGTAGCTCTATTTTATATCACATTTAATTTATTAAATTATTAAACCGTTTTCTCTATTGAATTTTAAGAAATAAATATCCAAATTCTGAATTTAGAGACACACACGCACACACACACACACACAAACACACACACACAAATTACCCTTAAGGAAAACATTAAGATTAAATAAAATAGAAATAAACGATTGTAACTTACTATAAATATGATTCTAGCCACTGTTGCTTAGAATGTATTTTTGCACTGTATGGCAAGG
>NW_017305694.1:456238-457173 GCF_001594115.1 Trachymyrmex septentrionalis
GTATCAATAGCCTTATTTTTAACTTTCTTTCTTGATTTTTTTGAATCAAAATCTTGATATATATTCAGATATTCCACTATAGATATACTTAAACTTGTATCTCCTTCGTTGTTTTTAGAATTAATTTGAATGTCATCGATATCCTGTTGATCATTTATGCAATTATTCATGCTTTCTGTGCTTTTCTGTCTATTCTTTTCTGAATCAGAAGAGCCAGCTTCTGATGTTGTTTCCTGACTTTTCTTCCTCGTCTAATAGAAAATTTATCTTTATTGCGTTTACGTTTCGCAATTTAAGATTCATAATCTTATTATTTTAATTTTACTAACCTTGTTGCTTTCCGAATTCTTATGTTCTTCGCCAATCAAAGCTTTAGAATGTGTGTCAGTTCCTGCAGCCATTTATTTAAATTTACCTTCCTCTGTGCTAGCTGTTGATTTCTTATGACTTGTTACTTTTTCCTTCAAATTTGTTTTTTGTAATAGACAAAGATTGTGTTTTAGTAGATTATTTAATTACCAATTATAATAACAACTGTTTACACTGCAAATTTTATCCTGAGAATTATCCTAAGTTGTTTCAGATTTTCCAATCCTAGAGAAGACTGAGTAAGTAATATCTAGATAAATTGCGATAAAACATTGTGGATAAGATATTTGAATGTTATACACAGGATGTTCGGTAAGTTTCAATAAAGCACTAATGTGTAGATCGGGCGGACTAAGTTGAATCAAAAAGTCCTCTATTATTTTGTAATTTTCATAATTGTTTTTTTATTTTTATTTACCTTATGAGCATGTCTAAAATGATGTATAAAACAACTTTAAGATATCTTTAAGAAATAAAAGAGTTCTTTGAGAAATATCTTCATAAAGAATTCTCTGAAAGTAATCTTAAAGTTGTTTATTGCATCGATTTTAAGCACTTATTTGACA
>NW_017305694.1:457273-484590 GCF_001594115.1 Trachymyrmex septentrionalis
ATATCAATAGCCTTATTTTTAACTTTCTTTCTTGACTTTTTTGAATCAAAATCTTGATATGTATTCAGATATTCCACTATAGATATACTTAAACTTGTATCTCCTTCGTTGTTTTTAGAATTAATTTGAATGTCATCGATATCCTGTTGATCATTTATGCAATTATTCATGCTTTCTGTGCTTTTCTGTCTATTCTTTTCTGAATCAGAAGAGCCAGCTTCTGATGTTGTTTCCTGACTTTTCTTCCTCGTCTAATAGAAAATTTATCTTTATTGCGTTTACGTTTCGCAATTTAAGATTCATAATCTTATTATTTTAATTTTACTAACCTTGTTGCTTTCCGAATTCTTATGTTCTTCGCCAATCAAAGCTTTAGAATGTGTGTCAGTTCCTGCAGCCATTTATTTAAATTTACCTTCCTCTGTGCTAGCTGTTGATTTCTTATGACTTGTTACTTTTTCCTTCAAATTTGTTTTTTGTAATAGACAAAGATTGTGTTTTAGTAGATTATTTAATTACCAATTATAATAACAACTGTTTACACTGCAAATTTTATCCTGAGAATTATCCTAAGTTGTTTCAGATTTTCCAATCCTAGAGAAGACTGAGTAAGTAATATCTAGATAAATTGCGATAAAACATTGTGGATAAGATATTTGAATGTTATACACAGGATGTTCGGTAAGTTTCAATAAAGCACTAATGTGTAGATCGGGCGGACTAAGTTGAATCAAAAAGTCCTCTATTATTTTGTAATTTTCATAATTGTTTTTTTATTTTTATTTACCTTATGAGCATGTCTAAAATGATGTATAAAACAACTTTAAAATATCTTTAAGAAATAAAAGAGTTCTTTGAGAAATATCTTTATAAAGAATTCTCTGAAAGTAATCTTAAAGTTGTTTATTGCATCGATTTTAAGCACTTATTTGACAATTTTCAAAATATTTCGTGCACTATTGCGAAAATTGCAAAAAAGGAGAGAATTTTTCGACTCAGTTCCAGCATATGAGCGTTACGTCAAAAGTTATCACTTTATATGATCTGTAAGAATCTGAATTAGTATTATCGATTACTATCGATAATACTAATAAACAAGTTTAAAGTAAACAATCAAAAATAAGAGATAGAATTAATATACACTACGCAAAAAAAATTAAAAGATCACTTAATCCATCCTCAAAAATAGGTAAATATTTAAAAGAGTGTAACTTCGTTAAAATGATTATAACAAGATTAAAAAAAAAAACATTTTAAAGCTTGAAATATCTATTTTTAAGGTCAGTAATTGATATTTCGATATGACTGATTTTTACAAAGCTATACAAATAGAAATGGACCTCAGTCACGTCTGAAAATTTTATACAAATTTTACAAGGGTCTGTGGCATGAACTAAAAATCACACTAAAATGAGGTTTACAAAAATAATCCCTTTTACTTCAATGTGTTAAATAACTCGGTGAAAAAAAATTGTACAACGTTCAATAAAAAAGCAAATTGAAGTTAAAGATTCACTCTTTCAGCTGCTGTAATTGCATTTGAGTGCGATTTTTAGTTCATGTCACAGACTCTTGTGAAATTTGTATAAATTTTTACCGATTTTGAAAGCAGAGATTTCAAACTTTAAAATGCTTTTCTAAAAATCTTCGGTGTGCACGGATGCCACGGATAAAATAAATTTTTTTCTGCAAATTTTTTTAATTCTATTGCTAACTTTTTAATTCTACAGCTTAACATTTTCTACTTAAAATTATTTCTTAATCATTACGCTACAATTTTTATCACTGAAGTGAGATTTGCAAGTCTTTCGCTAAAAACGATTTAAATCATTTAAAAAATAATTTAAAAGAGCAATACGATTCTCGCTTAGAAATTGTCGCATGACGTTTGTGGTGAGAACATGCATTATCGTGCATTAAGATAAGTCTGTTTCTTATCTGATTTCTAAGAAAAAATATTGCGGTTTTATCCTCTAATGAGTCCTGATCTCAATCCAACAAATAAAACATATGATGGTCAATTACGACGGAATTACTCGTAATTAGAAAATTTGGGACAGTTAGCGGAAGCGTTCCGCCAAATTTGGCGTACTATTCCACAGTTCGCAATAGATGTATTAATACAAAATAGACGTTTGTAGGACGTTATTCAAAATAGAGGTAATACCAGATTTTAGCCTGAATATATACTAATCTATTAGTTTTAGGTTAACGAAAATGCATATGTACACATACGCACGCACACACGCACGCACGAGATGTAAGTCCGACCGCGTAACCTCCCCGTGGTATACTTTAAATGAATATTAATACCGGCGGCAACATTAGGTACAAGTTTTTAGAGAAAGACCTGAAAATTTATTATTTATTCAAATTGTTACACTTCAGTGAAAAAAGTTGTAGCGTAATGATTAAGAAATTATTTTAAGTAGAAAATGTTAAGCTGCACGATACAATTAAAAAAGCTTGCAAAAAAAATTTGTTTCATCCGTGCACACTAAAGTTTATTTTTCAATTCTACAAGGTTCAATTTATATTAACGTTTTAAAAAAAGATAAAAAAAAGTGCCAAGTGTGCATGCTTCTTTCAGAAAGAGCCATTACATAAATTATTACACGCGCTTGTATGTGCACTCCTTGAAGAAAAAAATGACTTCCTATTCCAAACCTATTCCAAATCTATTTTCCAAATTTTTTTTAGAAAGTAAATCACACAGCAGATTGATGACAGAAATCGATCGAGCAGTATATGCGCGCACAGTACAACCTGACAACAGACTGACGACAGAAATCGAGCAGGAGTTGCAAATTCTCGGTATCTACTACCGATCTGATAATATAGCATGTTAGCAGGCTTTAAATATCAGTTTAATGACGTCGTCATATTACTCTATGTGAAATATGTGTATGTTGCCTTTCTACAATTAGAAATTGATATAACATCCTCCGTTCAAAATCTATTTCTGCAGACTTGACTATTTGAATTGATATACATATAAAAATTCGCTTAGAAATGTAATAATTTTAAGTTTTAATATTAATTGTTACAATTGTTAACTTATTATTATTATTATTATTATTATTATTTATAATATTTTACTTTAACACAAACTTACTTACTACAAACAAGTAACAAATCGTTACCTAAGTAATGGTAACAACGTATTACTTTTTAAAATTAGTAACAAGTAAATAATGTTATTTTTTTAAAAAAGTAATGATAATACGTATTTTTTATAAAGTAATATTCCCAATCCTGATGTAAATATAATAATAAATTGATTTACCGGAGTCTGTTCTTTCAATCAAAATAAATATACAATACAATAAAAACGGATGCAAAATATTTTACTTGTATCACTTAAAAAACATCACCTTTATAAAAATTTTTCACCGTTTTTAGTCCGTTTTTAACCTGCGCGAAAGGTTAATTTGAGTTGTGAAAATGTGCATTTCACTCAATGAGTATGATTCCATTTTTAAATAGCAAACAGAAACTTTTCCGCAAAAATGAGTGGTTAAAATGGATTACACTCGTGTAGCACACGAGTATATCCGAGTGGTAAAAATTTACATTATGAGTATTTCTGAGTGATGAAACACGTTCTGTGTAAATTTGAGAAAACGTATTTACGAGTGCGAAATACTCGTCACTTACATCGCACATTTCTACCACTCCGAGGTGGTGGTTTACTAATCGAGACCTGATCTCCAAAAATCTCTAATACGAGGCTGCCTATTAGATATTCTGCCATTGAGCCACAACTGTTATGTCGATATTCGCTTACTTATGTATCTCTTACACAAAAGGTTATAATTATTATATAGAATTATATTCAATACATTGTATATGAGTTCAGTATACATGTATGTAATGTTATATGTCCAGATATATATAAACACACACACACACACACACACACACACACACACACACACACATACACGCACGCACGCACACACGCACACGCACACAAAATACATATATATGTATATGTATACACACAATAAGTGATGATATTATAGAGTAAATCCGATATATATTATATGTCGTATTTATAGAAAACTTAATTTTTCAAGTATTGTTTATTACGTTTAAGGTAAAATACTACATCAATAAAAATGTTACACTCTGCTAAAAAATCATTAGAAATACGAAATATTTAATTGTCACATAAATTAAATATTAAAAGAGCAATTTTTTTAAATCCTTACAGTTTTATCTTGACCTGCAAGGATCTCAGACTGTACGGCTCATAAAAGATTTATAAATAATGATTAAAAATAAAAAGCAAAATGACGGATTAACTTATAAAATGTGTTTATATAGAGTTTCATTAAGGAATAAGAATAATAAATACATAATATATAGGAAGTAATATTATTAATATTTCTAATCTTACATATATTACAAGAGTTATGATATGAGGAGGTAAAACAATATGTTTTATGTAATGCATTGAATTTAATGTACTTAGTCCAATATATATTTTTTATGCATTTTTAGTATAAAGCCCATCCGCAAAAAATCTTTACAGCGCACACATTCAGTAGAAGTAATGCTTTTAGTATTTTATATATAATATCATCTTCAATTACAAAAATGTCTTTAAAAATGCTTTAAGAATCGCCAATATTTTGCTGATTTTCATTTGTGCAATTATTGCTTTCTGAGCTTATTTGTCGCATGTTTTCTGTATCGAATGTAACTTCTGATAACTTTCCCGACTTTTGTTTTTTTCTTTTTTTGTCTAATAAAAAATTGTTTATTTATTGCATTTGTTTTTCACAATTTAATGTTTATAAACTCATTTTTTATTACACTAACCTTGTGCTTTTCGAACTTTCATGTTCTTTGCCGGTCAAAGCTGTAGAAAATACTTTAGCTTCTGCGTCCATTTGATTGAATTTATCCTGTTTCTCCTGTGCTGTTGTTTTTTTATGTTTTTTTCCTTTTCCTTTAAATTTTTTTAATACTTGGCGTAGCATTTGGTAAAAATTGTGTTTCAATTTTTAATGGCTTAATTACCAATTATTATAACTACCACAGCACACTTTATCTCGAAAAAATCCTAAGTTGTTTTAGATTTCCAAATGCAATCCGAAAGACTACTGAGTAAGTTTAGGATATTCCATTAAAATATCATAAGATCTGAGTTTATATAAGATCGATATGATATCGCTTCCTACGTAGTAGTAATAACAACAACAAAGGAAAGATATAAGAATCGATAAGGTTTGTACAAAATGTAATTTTCTGTCATAATATATCGTCTTACTTTTTATTTTTAAATAAAAATATTAAATATTTATTATCGTTTTTCTATTTATTTTTTGGTGACAACGAATTCACAATCGTTGATATATTATACATTTTTACATACCAAAGTGATAAACGATATGCGATATCTGCAATTTCTTTGAAGTTGAACTTTGTAATTATGATTCAGCACTTTAGATAAAATCGCTATATTATTTATAATTTGTGTATCAGACATATAATTACTTATGAATAAAATGTAATTAATAATTAATTCCTACCGTATCTCTCGTTTGATGCCATTGCCATTATAACAACGAAAATTTCGCGAGGATATAAAATTGTAAAAATGTTTCACATTTTAAATTTTTGCGGTATCTCAAACCACACGATTCACTTGATTTAATGAACCTTCTCGACTATAAAAAGGTGGAAAATATAAAAATCAATATCTTCCAAGTAAATTATCAAAATTCGCAAGCATCGTAATGATCGAAAATAATGATTCACACGCGATATGTATTATAAATAATGCCCGACAAAAGATTCATTACTTTCGTCAAGGCATACCATTCGGCCAATTTATTGAATCTATTGAAAGTTAAATAAAAAAATAAGTGAATAAAAAATATATATTTGAAAAGAGATTTGAAACAGAAATTCTTTGCAATTTGTTAAGCGATATTTAAAAATATTCTTCAAGAAATAATCTAACACTCGATTCCTCAAAGGAATGAATTTCTTCTCTGACGAAAATAAAGATTGGAGGTACTCTGTGCGAAAATGAGTAATAATCGAAGAAAATCGTTCGCATCACGATAGTCATTCTGGAGACATGGTAGTGTCTAAACATTAAGACAAGCACAGCTAATAATAAGACAGACGCGAGACGCTGCCGTGTTCCTTTAAGCCTCATCTATGTATAATAGTCGCACAGGCAGTCAATGTTGTAGGGATACTGTTTCTAGTTGTATGGTTGTCGACGATTAGAAACAGTATTCCTGCGACATTAGCTGCATTTAGCGGACTCAACAATTGTAAATAAGCGTTCCCTATTATTGATGGATGCCTTTCAACAGGAAACACACATGACACGGTGTGGCACGGTGCATCATTACATCCTTGTTGTTCAGGGAATGGAAGTAACTTATTATTTGTGTAATGAAGTTACAGTTACAAGTTACTTTTTTGGTAACTTTACTGGTAACTGCGTTACTTTTTTCTTTAGTAACTCTAACAGTTACATTCTTTTGCTAACGGTAACAAATTTTACAGATTCTTTTATTGTTACTTTATTGTTTGCACACAATTAAACACAAGCTACTCACACTGTAAACAAATTTTGTAAACTTACACATATAGTAGATGTAAAAATTATATGATTAGTCCTATAAATATAAAAAATGTGGAAGGATCCCATTTGCCTACAATCCCGATTGCACATACCACTCGTATCATCTGGTGCCTAGTAATTTTCACTACTTCACTAATGATAATATTTTATTTTTAAATTGGTCAATTAGCAATGCATATATGCAACATGCGATGTGTGCAATCGGAGCTTTCCCTAAAAAAATCATGCAATTTTAAAGGAATTATGTATTAATTCTACAAAAATTATATAAATTTACTTTTATTGTGTAAATATATCTTATTTTATATGGAAAATTACGTAAATAGCAGGATATCTTAAATATTTTCTGTAATTATTCAAATTTTAATAATATTACGTAATATAACAGTAATTCTTTTGCATATTGCTATTAAATGTATAATAATATATAGTGCAAAATGTAATTGTCATATTATCATTCCTATAACTACATATACACATTGTAATTGTACTTCCACAATCTGCTTAGTTACAAATCAAGAAATTATTTTTATTTGTAAATTTACAAACAAATCTCGTACAAATAGCGCGAAAGTTAGTGAGTAATAAAACGATAAAAATATATAAATAATAGTAAGCCTAAATACAAAAACATTTTGTATCATTATTATCTTTAATTGAGAATATTCTTAATGGTAGAATTGCATTAATACTTTCATTTTTATCACATGAATCTAATACTTTCATGTAAATAATTATGGGATGCCATTTTTATCTTACAGTAGAACGTTTTTTATTCCCTACCTAAACCAAGAGAATTGAAATTCGTCGACGAAAGGACTATCGCCCGATTCATATTGGCTTAATGGAAGGTCATATGGGATCGGAAATACTGGAACGTCTGTATCTTCTTCGCTTTCAATAGGAAATGTTGTTGTCCCAGTCTAAATGCAAACGAGTTTAAATTGTAATAATTAATATTAATCGACTAAAACACATGTCTTAAACATATCTCCATAATATACATTCTTTAATAGCGTTGATATGTCAGAAATTACTAAATAATAATATAGTACTTACGATAAATTTTGGTATGAATACGACGCCGGCTTCGTAGTTCCCTATACTATATTGTTGTTTGCTTGATCCCCATGCAGCTTTGCTCAGATTTGCGCTGGTGAGTAAAAACCAGGGAATTTTTTTCGAATCGGGAGAAATCCGTGTGTAGGATTTAATATTAGGCATCGCACGATCTCGTCCTGTTCGCTTAGCTTTCCATTGACTATAAAAATTAAGAAACAAATGTAAAAATCTAGCTGTAGAAAAAACAGATTACTTCTAAAATGTAAAAATATAAGCGTAAATATTTAAATAAAATAAAAATAAACAATTATAACTTACTATAAATATGATTCTAGCCACTGTTGTTTAGAATGTGTTTCTGCACTGTACGTCAAGGGAGTAATTAAACGTTGACTATCAAAGCTTTGCTTATAATTCTCTATTGACGGATAAATAAACTGAAAATGTGGGTGATTCTCTGAATCTTTAGAAGTTTCCTTTGACATACATGAAATTATGTCTTTCAACCAACTTTCGAACAAACCAAAGCAGCCTACGCCAGAACTTTGTGCGACTATAGGCCACTGTGCATCTGGCGGCAGCGTGGCATAGAGCGATAGAACGTGTGCCAATTTCCTGTATCCCCAAAAATCGGCTTCGTCAGCTATGTGAATTCCGGGAACAGAAGCGACAAGAAACACATTTACACCAGAAAAATCCGCCATCTGCACTGCACGTATCCACTGCGTCAAAGCCGGTTGTTCATATTTACTCAGATATCGCTCAAGATCCTTTTTAAAACCCGTTGGCGATTCCCCATCATCAGGATTTGCGGATTCTGGCAGGCTGGGCAGATGAGGCGAGATCCATAATCTAATCAGGACATAATAAAAAGATGTTTATAGACAAAGATTATACGACTAACAACAAGAAATATCTATGCATATTTAACGAACCCTTGTGTTCTATTTTTCCAATCGTCAGAATATAAGGCAGCAGTAGAGACAATCACCCTAATCCCATTTCTATATTGCAGGATTATGATGTTCGTATGATGACTTGAGAATTTCTGTTGCCCATCTACCTTTATCATAGTAATGTTTTTACTTAATTCCTCACGACACAGACATATTCTATGTTTGTACAGAATTGTCATGTCGGTACGTTGACCAGCCAACAGATACTGCAAATATAACCACCCGACATCTACGGTAAAAGTTAAATGAAGACTGTTAACAATTTCTCCAAGACTACGGTCGAGAATCTCAGAGAAAGTTATGGAGAATTGTTGATTATAAGTCTTTCTGGAATTTTTGACTCTTGTGAAAAATAAATGGTAAGGAGCTGAAGAAGCATGTTTCATCGCAAACCTTCCTGGTTTCACAACCATTACTGCATACCCATTTTGTCTCATTATCTGAATAGCCATTTTTCTAGCTTTCTTCCTTAACTTTTTGGAATCAAAAATTTGATACGTATGCATAAAATATTCCATTCTAAATGTTATTGAATTTGAATCTTCTTTACTACTTTTTAAACTCCTTCGAGAATCGCTGATATTTTGTTGACTATTGTTTGTGAAATCATTGCTTTCTGTACTCATCTGTCTCGTTTTTTCTGTATCGGAAGTGCTATCTTCTGATTCGTCCCGACTTTTCTTTCTTGTCTAATAAAAAAGTGTATATTTATTGTATTTATTTTTCACAATTTAAAGTTCATAAACTCATTCTTCATTACACTAACCTTGTCACGTTCCAAACTCTCATGTTCTTCGCCAGTCAAAACTGTAGAAAGTGCCTGAGCTCCTTCGTCCATTTGCTTAAATTTATCTTGTTTCTCCTGTCCTACTGATTTTTATGTTTTTTTATTTTTCCTTCAAATCTCCTTTAGTACTTAACGTAGCAGTTGAATAAAAATTGTGTTTTAGTGAATTAACTACCAATTATTATGACTATCACAGCACAATTTATCTCGAAAGAATTCTAAGTTGTTCCACATTTATAAATGCGGTCTGAAAGACGACTGAGTAAATAATATCTAGGATATTCCAATAAAATATCATGAGATATCTATGTATATATAGAATCTACGTGATATCGCTTACCACGTAGTAATAACGTAATTACGTAGTAATGATAATAACAAAGGAAAGATATAAGAATTGATAAGGTTTACACAAAGCGTTATCATTTTCTATCATAGTCGTCTTACTTTTTATATTTAGATAAAAATATTATCGTTTTCTATCGTTTTTTATTTATTTTTTGGTAAAAACAAATTCGCAATCGTTGATATATGTGTATAAGATAAAATATTTTTGTAGTAATTTATTATTCTCTATCTTCTTATTAGAATTTCTCGAGAATAAATAATTGAAAATTTATCGTAATCAACAGTCATTATTCACAATAAACAGAAAGCTCACAGTATACTGTTATACAATTATGAAAAGAAATACATTATTATTAATCTGCGATACATCAACGATAGACTCTTTTAAGTACTTTTTAAAGAAAATATTTCGCGATCTATTATCTATTTAGTATAAAATTACGACGACATGAGTAATACTCCATAAATATACAAGTATAGTTACAAAAGAAATCCATGTGAGATTTGCCGATTCTTATTGATATTATTTTACGGCACTGTGTATGTAATACAAATTGTTCACTTTTTATAATATTAAATTATAAGGTTGGAAAATTATACATATAATTGCGAGCGTTTTATTTGATATAACTAATACTTCAGAATTTTAAATCTTAAATTCTAAAGTGTTAATTATATCGAATTATATAAATATCGAATGATGTTCACTTTAGTGGAGGTTTCCAATGACCTTGACTTTGATATATGTTGTGAAGGTTATGACTTGAGTAACCTCCAACCAGTTTTAGCTGTTGCTCATAATTCGTTAAAAAATTATTAATAAAAAGAGTTTGAAAAAGTAACGTCTTATTTCCGCTAGATATAATATTAAAAACTATCCTATATTCTATATCCTTCCTTGATTACGTAATAGTTTTCCATGCAAAACGATTTCCACCCCACCTCTGCCCCTGCTAAAGGATGTTCAATGGGATATATATATTTTTTAAATGTATTGTATATGTAGATATATACATTACTCAACAAAATTAAAACATTACCTGTTCCGTTCTAAATAAAAGTAGACAAATTTCGAGATAGAATAATTTCATCAAAAATCATCGTATCAAAATTTTAAAAAAAGCATTTTAAAGCTTAAAATCTCTACTTTTCAGATACCATTTTTTGAAATACCAAACCAGTACTTCAAAAACGGTACTACTGATATTTCATAAAGTTACACAAACATAAATGAAGATGCATCAGATCTCAAAATTTTTTACAAAATTTGTGAAGTTGCACGGCGCGAAAAAATTAAAAATTGTCCACAAATGTGGTTTATAGCTTTTGAAAGAGTAAATCTTTACCTTCAATTTGGTTTTTTTTATAGATCTCTATACAATTTTTTTCACAGAGTTATTCAACGTTGAAACAAAAATGACCCTTTTTGCTTCAATGTTGAACAACTCGGTGAAAAAAAATCATACAGAGGTCTATAAAAAAGCAAATTAAAGGTAAAGATTCACTCTTTTGATTGATGTAAACCGCATTTTTGTGTTTTACTTCACGCCACAAACCTTTGTAAAATTTTTACATTTGACAGATATCCATTTGTGTTCGTATAGCTCCATAAAGGATCAATCAGATTAAATTATCAATTACCGATTTTGAAAGTAGAGATTTCAAGCTTTAAAATGCTTTTTTAAACATTTCGATGCGATTTTTGATGAAGTTATTTTATCTTAAAATTTGCTTGCTGCTTTTCAACAAAATTAAAGTCATAAATCTCAACAAACAGTCGTGCACCTACTGTTTAGATAAACAATTATAATTTAATTCTGCCAATAACTTTGGCAGTATATAATGCTACATACGGGTTTTGGATCAAATGTAATTTAAAGAAAAATTTGCTCTTAGAAACAAGATGGTCAATTATAATAATATTTTAAAATTAAACGAGAAAACAATCATCCTGTTTACACTCTCGGGGAAATAATTTTACTCCTTTTCAAATAAAAAGTAACATTTCACTTCGTATCAAACAATTTTTCAATCTCGCAATCCGGCATATTAAAGAATAATTTCTTTAAATAGATTTCCTTGAAATTAGATTACGCGAAGGAATATTTAGATGTATCAGGAATTAATATATATTTCTTTTCGCCAGAAACCATTATCACATCTACACGGTCAGAATTCATCGTTATTCTATGTAAGGGCAGAAAATAAAGATAAGACACATCAAGAGTAAAAATAGCTCATGGAATCTATCTGAAAGACACCATCATAAATAATATCTCGGGTAAAGCGTATCTAAATACTATAAGTACGTTGGACAAAGAAATGGAAGTCCTAGTACCAACGCTACGCCTAAAAACCCCTAAATGAAATTTTCGATGATGAAATGGAAATTAAGGAAAAAATTGAAAACAAAATATAACGAGAGAAACTAAAAATTTAAATAAAAATTTTACTATAAATATTTATTGAGAGGAAGATTTCCACATCTTCGAAATCTTAGATTCTAAAATCCTTGGAGAGAGAAGTTACCAAACCCCTCCAAATTCATATAAATCCAAAATCCTTGGAAGGAAAAGTTATCAAATCTCTCCTAAAAATTTAAATAATTTAAATAATTTTAGAATTGCAGAGAAAAGTTTTCGAACCTCCCTGTCAAATTTTACCTGTCGATTGCAAGAAGGGAAGTTACCAAACCTTGCTATGCAATATGATTCCATGTTATTTAAAGGAGTCAAACGAAGAAAGGTCCACTCTCGAAGATTCTGAATCATCAAATGTTGGAATGGAAGAAAATATATTTAGCGAAATGAAGCATCTTACATTAACCCTAATAAAATTTTAACACAATCGCATAATTATAAATCATCTCATGAAATATGGAATCTTTACCGACAATTACACCAACTGGTCCTGACAAAAGATATCTTTTTTAAATTGTTTTTTCGACAAAACTAAAAGATGTCTTTGACAGTGAAACTAATAGACATCTTATTATTTTGCTGAAAAGACTATCCAAAACTGATATTTTTTTCGTCATCTTTTAGATGTCTTTTCTTTGTTGGAAAAACAACTTAAAAAAGACCTTTTTTCATTATATTTTGTAGTATTTTGTGCTGTCTGAGAAAAAAAGAAGAATTTTTAAATTATTATATATCAAAGATATTACGAAAATTGTTTAATAAAACAGTCCAATTTTACAGGTTAGATTAATTATAATATAATAATATGATTTATTACACCAAAAATATTTATTTATTATACAATTTTAAAGTCATTTCCGAATGTTGCGAAAAAAGTGCTACGAAATAATAGAGAAATTTGAAAGGTTAACATTTTATAGTACAATAGTTTTAAATATGCACACAGTGTTTCCAGCAAAAATCGCTATTAAAACTATAAATTTTAACATTAATCGTTATAATTAATATTGATTATTAAATAATGTAATTAGTAAGCGTAAGTTACGTAGTTATATCTAATATCTCACTTTAACGTTACAACGTACAAACAAGTAATAAATCGTTACCCTGTACGTAATGGTAACGGTAATGTATTACTTTTTAAGGCTCCTAAGTAGTCACCACAGCCATATTAAATCGTGACATCAGAAGCGAGAAATGACATGTTAATTTTTATTACGTACCATTTATAAATAAAGACAATTTGAATAAAACAAAATGATGAGATTGCTTTAAAACATTTGTAAAAATGGATAAAAACTATGCTTATTCCCCCTCAATCAGTGAATAATCGTAAAAAGTGATGAAAGGCACATAAAGTGTTTTTATTCAATGCGCATACGTAGCTTATTTTCACTTACACGTGCCTTTATCACTGTTTTCGATTATTTACTAAAACTTCGTTTATTCCATTTTTACAAATGTTTTAAAACAATCTCATCATCTTGTTTTATTCAAATTGTCTTTATTTATGAATGGCAATAAAAATTAACGTGTCATTCTCGCTTCTGATGTCATAATTCAATATGGCTGTGATTACTCAAGAGTAATTTTTAAAATTAGTAAGAATTAGTAACAATAATGTTATTTTTTATAAAAAGTAACGATAACAATAACAGATACTTTTTATAAAGTAACGTTCCCAATCCTTATTACAATATGAATATAAGAATAAATTGATTTACCAGTGCCCTGTTTCTTCAACCAATAATGTACAATATAAACACGGATGCAAAAATATTTCATCCTTATTTAAAACAGATAAACAGATTTAAACACTAGTGTCATCATTTGAAATGTTACATTCTGTCTAGACAAATTTGTCGACAAAAGGACTATCATTCGATCCATATCGTGTTAATGGAAGATCGTATGGGATCGGAAATACTGGAACGTCTGTACCATCTTTTTCTTCTCCAACAGGAAATGTTGTTGTCCCAGTCTAAATACAAACGAGTTTGAGACGTAATAATTAATATTAATCTACTAAAATATATGCTTTAAACATATTTCCATAATATGTATCCATTAATAGTATTAATATGTTGGAAATTAGTAAAATAATAATATGTGCCTACAATAAATTTTGGTATGAATATCACGCCGGCCTCGTAGTTTCCTATACTATAACCTTTGTATTGTTTGGTTGTTCCCCATGCGGCTTTGCTCAGATTTGCGCTGGTGAGCACAAACCAAGGAATGCTTTTCGAATCGGGAGAAATCCTTGTGTAGGATTTAATATTAGGCATCGCACGATCTCGTCCTGTTCGCTTAGCTTTCCATTGACTGTAAAAAAGAAACAAATGTAAAATTCTAGCTGTAGAAAAAACGGATTACTTCTAAAATGTAAAAACCTAAGCGTAATTATTCAAATAAAGTAAAAATAAACAATTGTAACTTACTATAAATGTGATTCTAGCCACTGTTGTTTAGAATGTGTTTCTGCACTGTACGTCAAGGGAGTAATTAAACGTTCAGAATCAAAGCTTTGCTTATAATTCTCTATTGACGGATAAATAAATTGAAAACGCGGCTGATTTTTTAAACCTTTAGAAGTCTCCTCCGACATATTCCAAATTATGTCTTTCAACAACCAATTTTCGAACAAACCAAAGCAGCCTACGCCAGAACTTTGTGCAACTATAGGCCACTGTGCACCTCGCGGCAGTGTGGCATAGCGCGATAGAACGTGTGCCAATTTTCTGTATCCCCAAAAGTCGGCTTCGTCAGCTTTATAAATTCCGGGAACAGAAGCGACGAGAAACACATTTACATCAGAAAAATCCGCCATCTGCACTGCACGTATCCACTGCGTTAAAGCCGGTTGTTCATATTTATTCAGATATCGCTCGAGATCCTTTTTAAAACCCGTTGGAGATTCCCCATCACTAGGTTTTGCGGATTCTGGCAGGTAAGGCAGATGAGGCGAGATCCACAATCTAATCAGGACATAATAAAATGATGTTTATAGACAAAGACATATTTCAATAAGAAATATCTATAAGCGTATTTAACGAACCCTTGTGTCCTGTTTTCCCAATCAACAGGATGCAAGCCAGCAGTAGAGACAATCACTCGAATCCCATTTTTATATTGCAGGATCATGATGTTCGCATGATGACTAGAGAACTGATCGCGCTGGCCTTCTACCTTTATTATAGTAACGTTTTCATTTAATTCCTCATGATATTTTCTATGTTTGCACAGAATTGTCATGTCGGTACGTTGGCCAGCCAACAAATATTGCAAATACAACCATATGGCATCTACCATAAAAGTTAAATGAAGACTGTTAACAATTTCTCCAAGACTACGATCGAGAATCTCAGAGAAAGTTATAGAAAACCGTTGATTATGAGTCTCTTTGGAATTTTCGACTCTCGTGAAAAATAAATGGTAAGGTGCTGAAGAAGCATATTTCTTCGCAAACTTTCCTGTTTTCGCAGTCATTATTGTGTAGTCAATTTGTTCCATCTTCTGAATAGCCATTTTTCTAACTTCTTTCCTTGACATTGCTGAATCAAACACTTGATCTGTATGCATGAGATTTTCCATTCTAGAAGTTATTGAATTTGAGTCTTCTTCGTTATTTTTGCAACTACTTTGAGAATCGCCGATATTTTGTTGACTACTGTTTTTTAGTGAATTAACTACTTTCAGTAAATTAAGTACAAAAATTGTATTTTAGTGAATTAACTACCAACTATCGTAACTACCACAGCACATTTTATTTTGAAAAAAATCCTAAGTTGTTTCAGATTTCTAAATGCAGTCCGAAAGACAACTAAGTAAATAATATCTAGGATATTCCAATAATATCGTAAAATATCTGTTTATATACAGAATCGATATGATATCGCTTCTACGTAACAAAGGAAAGATATAAGTATTGATAAGGTTTGCACAAAGTGTTATCATTTTCTATCATAATATATCTTTAAATAAACAAACTTGGGTCACCGATAAAATTAATTAATTATATATTAATTTTAAAAGTGTAGACGTTCATGGTACACGTTTCGACTTACAAGTAGAGGCTATGCTCTGCTCTTCACCGATTTTGATCAAAATTGCAGCTCACCTTTAATGAATAAATTGCAAATTATAAATGCATTATGTTAACACAATGACGATTATTATAAATTATGTTTTTTTTCTGCACAACCGTCATTATTAAGATCATGCGCTTATAATTTACAATTCATTCACGGCTGAAGAAAACTAACGTCGCAACGCCCACTCCGTGAGTCTATACACTTTTATAAATTAATATATTAATTTTATTAATCACCTAGGTTTGCTGGTTTTTAATATTTGACCTTCATTATTGTTATTGTTTTTGCTTTGCATACATACGAGCAGGAACAAAATTTATCTTTCATACTAAGAATATATCCTCATTTTTATGTTTAATGAAAATATTGTCGTTTGCTATCGTTTGTTTATTCATTTTTTGATGAAAACGAATTCACAATTATATATATGTACAAAAAAGGTAAAAAAGGTGCCAAGTGTACGCACTTATATCTGTGTTCCTTGAAAAAAAAAATTACTTCCTATTGGATTTTATTTTAATTAAAAAATAAAATTATTATATATATACCATTTTGGTTTTATTAGCTAAAAGAAATAAAAAATAATAATTTTTTTAAGAAGAAAAAGTAGGACCACAAGTTTTATTACTTAAAAGTAGTTATTCAATAATAGTATTTTAATGAAATATATTTTCTGTTTATAATTGACGCAATTTAAAGATTTCACATATTTTTTAAAAAATTATTATTACTTTAATAGTTTGAAAAATTGATTTGGAATAAGTTTGAAAGCAATTTTTTTCTTCAAGGATCACATATATGTATAAATGCGTAAAATTGGCGCCTTGTTTTACCTTTTTGTAAAAAAAATAAAATTTTATCTTAATATCATGTATTTTGTATTGTTAAACGTGTAGCAGAACTAATATAAGTTTTTTTACTGTAAAATTTTTTTATTTGAACTAAATTTTTTAAGTTTATATTTTTTCCCTTTTAATTCTTTGTAATTAAATTTTACTGAATTGAAATAGAAAAATATAATATGTATCATTTGAGTAGGAACAGAAAGATCTTTAAATGAAAATAAAAATATATGTAGTACTTTAGATTTTATTTTTAGGAAATAAAAGTTTGTAATAAATTTGGAATATAGTTTTTTTCGATTTTATTTTTTAAGAGAAGTATTGTAGTATGACAATAATGTTTGAAAAAAAAAAAATATATATATATTATGTTTATAATTGATGCAATTTAGAGATTTTATATATAATATTTTTTGAAAAAATTATATATTTGAATTGAATAAAATGATACATTTTTTTAGTATCATCATTTTTTGTATCATTATTTTTTAAATTAAAATAATGAAACAGAAACTTGTATGAACCTTTTAATATTAAATTTTTGTTTGTATGTGCAATAATTCTTTAATAATAAATAATCATTGCGTTTTTAGTTTGCAGACTGAATATTTTCGGTTTTAATTGGTGGTGCAGATGATTGGTGGAAGCTGATGTTACTTGCTAGCTTATTATTACCTGGCTAATGATTTAATAAACACAATACAAACTTTATGAATATTTTTATTATTTTATATCTCAGATATAAAAATGAGTGTCATATAATGCAAGAAACTCATAATTTATAATTCCGGAATAGTATCTTAAATTTCTTTACATTCTACTAGGGGAGGGGGAGGGGAGGGGAAGTAAATATGTTTTTTAATCTTTTAGATGTTATCCAATTGTAAAGTATCCATAAGATATCCATTAAATAAGATATACGTTAGACACTTGTGTGCTAGATATTTTTCTGAATATATGAGATTATCTTAAAATATTAGTATGATTATTGCGATGTTCCAAACATCTGTACTACATCTATTGAATAAATTAAGCGTACTTTGTGGATAGTTGTCTCTGTTTTATCCTTCCCCAATCTATCATTTTCAATAGCTGTTGAATTGGCCACTGTGAACAATTATTACTAGTAAAATAGAACATTTCTCATATATCATTTATATTATTCAGCTGCTTATCAGTTATTTCTCCACTGAAATTAAAGTAACAATTATTAACCAAATAATATAATTACATGTAATAACATAATCAATAATGATATAATTATTAATTACAATTGAGGAATACGAACAGTTATAATGAGGATGTTTTAACATTTCATTCAAATAAATTGGATATTTCCAGTAATATTTCACCATAAAAGGACAATATTTCTTTTCTCTGCCAATGCTAAATAAATATATTATTATTATTCTAAAATCCAAACTCCCTCCTCTTTATCTCCCTCCTTCCCCCTCCCCCCCTCTCTCTCTCTCTTTCTCTCTCTCAAGAAAACATATCTATCAATAGAAAATAAAAGCCTTTAACACCTGTAATCATCATAGAATTCATCATCGTAAATAAGACTGACTATAAGTGAAATAACTTATAAGAGTCTTTTGATAATACGACTTCAATAGTACAAAATCTACTTATTTTATTGTTTCTTTCAAATAACAAAAAAGCGATAAACGCGTGTAATTTCATAAAACATTACTCACTCTAAAATTCCACGAACATACGGATATACTTACATTTTTACGTACTGTAATGGTAGATTACAAGATACGATATCTGCAACTTCTGCATTCTTGAAGTTGAACTTTCTAATAATGATTCAACATTTTAGATAAAATCGCTATATTATTTTTAATTTGTGTATCGGAAATATAATTACTTATAAATATAATGTAATTAATTATAATTATTTCCTAATATTTCTTCCGTTCGACGCTATTACAATTATAACAACAAAAATTTCACAAAGATATAAAATTGTAGAAACGTTTCAGACTTTAGATTTTTTCGATATCTCGAACTGCACGATTCACTTGATTTAATGTGCCTTCTCGACCATGGAAAGATGAAAAATGTCAAAACTAAAATCTTTCACGTGAATTATCAAAATTGGTAAGCATCGTAATAATCGAAAAAAATGATTTACATCGCGATATGTAAATAATGCCCGACAAAAGATTCATCATTGCCGTCAAGGCATACCATTTGGCCAGTCTATGAAAATTAAAGAAATAGATGGATCAAAAATATGTATTTGATGGAAATTCTTTACAATTTGTTGAGTAATATCCAGAAATATTCTTCCAATGATCTAATATTCGACTCTTCAAAGGAATGAATTCCTTCTCTGGCGAAAATAAAGATCGAAGGGTAAGTTTAGTGTAAGAGAAAAGTGACAGTTAAACAAAACTTGCAGGAAGCGTAAATTGTAATAACATAAAAGAAACGTTTATCTCTTAAAACACTTTTTTTCGCTGCTCCAATCTTTAAGCTTTCTAAAAGTTCCTTTATTTACGCTTCTGTTCTCTCTTTATATTTGACTTATATGCTCCGGTTTTTATTTTCATCAAGATTTTGCGTAATTTGCATTTTTCAGAGACGTGTGATTTTGGCACGTGACAATCTTATTGATTGGTACGCAATTAGATATGGGCACATTCTTTGAAAATTCGATGCTTCTTTTTGTGGATGACTCAGAACCCATCTTGCCAACCTTCCGATCCACCGAGTATGCCAATACAGGCAGAGTTGTGGAATTGGCAGACGTCGGCTGCGACACGGAAACTACGTTTCCTGTACATTTTTCACGTGATGTGTTTGATCGACGTCGCGGAGGAGCTGAAAACCTCGGATCGACTCGCAGAATCTCTAAATGGCTCAATAACAGACCGAATAAATTTACTCGAAGAGCTAGCGACATAAATAATGATGATGTAAGCAAATGCGATAGTAAACCGACACTTCAGATATCCTGGAAATTCCATTAGCACGTTAATAATTATTAGAAAAGTTATTAAAAATATATCTAAATACAAGTTTTTATTATTTCAGCTTACTATTATAATAAAAATGTATACAGAAGAAAAACAATAATATATTTTTAGAAAGTTTATTTTAAAATGTATACATATCTTCTTGTTGATCGTAGGATAGAAATGGGAATTATATTCGGAGGAAAATGCGGCAAGACATTCGCAATTACGATGACGAGCCTGATGCGGATTTCAACAATTTGTATACGGAGAATTCTTATGATGATTTCGAACTATCGAAAAACGATTTTGCAGCTGAAGAAGATAATTATACCCAATTTGTAAATCCCCAAAATGCAATTGCGCGTTCTTATAGAGAACGTGTCTCGCAATATGATTACTTGAGAGATCTCGAGTCTCCATTTATGCAAAGTATTCACATACCTTTAAGGAAGAAGGTTTCTCCGCAATGGCTTGCCGAGAGCGACAAAAAGAATCTCGACACCGATATTCAATCTGGCGAACGCAAAAAACGAACAAAAATCCTTTCGAGATCCAACAGAAGCTTCAATCGCAAGGATGGTACGTTTTCTGAAAATCGACAAATGTTAAACTAATTGCAGATATTTGCAGATCCATTTGAATTCTGCCATTATTTTCAATTACACGACAGTATTGTAAAAAATTGTTTATAACAAATGCTTTTTATAACCTTGCATAATTTTAAGTTATGTAAATCTTATTCCTTGGATTTTTAAAATAAAACAAAATCGTTCAATTATGTTAATTTAAACAAAGATATATTAATTAAAAATGCACTGGACAATATCAGTTAAAGAATTTTGAAGCAAATACCAATTAAGAATTATAGATGGTCTCTATAATATTAATAAAAAAATTCTATTGATTTCTTGTAATTTCATCGTTTACTTCTTGCAGAACTTGAGCAGTCTCGCGATACAGCGATGTATCGTGAACAAGATAATCTTCCCAATGTCGTTGATCCCGTCATGCCTTCAAAACAAATGTTTTGGGATTTCATTTCATTTGAAAACGATTCGGAATGCGAAGGAACAACTTTTTACAATCCAACGAAGACAAAAAATCACAGCGGGTTGCAAAAAATGGCGCCGCTTAGGAGAAGATCGTACATCTTTAATTCACAACCAAAACGCAAAGATGTTGTTGATTCGGAAGAAGAAGAGTTCAATGAAAGGATTAAAAAAAATAGCCGAGAGAACTTGTCACCCAAGATACCAATAAATAGCAAGAGGTATGGAACTTTGAAAGGTGACGCGATGAAAGAGAAATCCAAGATTTTGCAATTAAATACACCGAACGCGAATTCTTCACGAGGTCAATCAATAAGGACATCCGTTGATGAACAAATTTCGAACATGTATTTTACAGCAAAAGGTAAGAATTGTAAAGAAAAATTATTAAAAATACACATTTTTTTCTTCTTTATACTCTCCTTTTCTCTTATCTTTTTTACCGACGGCGTTGTTTGTAAGTAGTTCGCACAGCACCGGCAGATATCTCTACAATTATATAATTTGTCGACTTCATTGATACTTCCTAAGTACTAAAAGTGAGCAAAAATTTCGCATAGATATCACACGAATTTTCTTCAGTAAATATTTTTAAAATATTATAATACTTTCAGATTAATTAATTCTTTATAATTGACATATCTAATCTCATGATGTAAAATCTCACTCGAAGAGACTGAAAATTGAACCAATCTTAAAAAAAAGAGTGAAAAGAGTAAAAAGTCTTGTTCAAGAGTGGTAATATTTTTACTCTTTTTTAGAGTGAGATTTATTCTTTTGGAACGAGATTCACTCCAAAGGAGTGAAATCTTAATCTCTTTTTTGGTGTGAGGTTTATCTACCCTGGTATTACACTCTGAAAAAAGAATTGAGATTTCACTCTTTTGGAGTGAATCTCATTCCAAAAGAATAAATCTTACTCTAAAAAGAGTGAAGATCGGTCACTCTGAACAAGAGTGGTAGTGTTTTCACTTTTTTTTTCAAGATCTCAATTTTCAGTTTCTTCGAGAGATTTCACTCTATTTAAAAAGTAAAATATTTAGAAATTTAGAGAGTAATATGCAAATTATGTATATAGAAGAAAATATATTAAGTTTCTACATCATTGATTATTAAAATAATTACTAAAATATAAGTAAAACAATTATTAACATTTCAATTAATTGCCATGTGTATTCAATTAGATATAATAATAAACCTAACAGATCCAGGACGCGGCGTGTATCAATTTGAAACATGTTGCGTTATTCACTGCCAGTATTAAAGATTTATAATTAAAATAATTAATATATATCAGTTGGAGATGATCAAATTATTGGACAAAATGATAAAAATTTTAAATATTAAGTTTTAATGATATTTACGACTCTAAATAAATTTGTCTCGTTAAATTTTTACATATAAAAAATTTATTTAGAGTTGTACATATTGAAAGCTTAATATTTAAAATTTTTGTCATTTCGTCTAATAATTAGGTCATGTTGACTATCCACTAACTAGTATGTTTACCTTATACGTTTACCTTATAAACTATAGATTTGCATTATTGGCAATATATATCGGGCATGTCCTATATACACATACACATTTGTTACACTTACTATTATTTGTATATGAATCGAGAATACTTTGCATTGATTTTATATATAGTGTAATACGAATTAAAGAGGAATCAAAGAGTTTGCGGGTTATCGCCGTATCGTAGTCCATTGCTAATATCAACTTTGCCATTCACTTCAGAACAAGAAGCGCATGTATCAGTGCTCCTGACAAAGTGAACGGTAAAGATCGCGAAACGGCATTAGCAATGGACCACGACACGGCGATCTCCCGCAAACCCTTTGATATCTCTTATAGAAAATATCCGCCTCAAAAGTATTATGAATGAAAGAGGTCTATTAATTTAGCCAATGATTTTTATTTATTAAAAAAATATTTTATTAGAAAATCTATTTTAATGCAAAATAATTTACTAAAAATTATAATATAAAAATTTTACAAATCTAAAATATACACAATAATATGTATTTACATTTATACACGCGGCATAAAAATGATATTTATTATCTTTACAAATATTTTGAAAAACATTAAATTTTAGGTCATATTCTTGATCAGTTTACACTTATTTTATAAATATTAAACACAAAATAGTACGGCATTAAAATACAAAAGTCCATGTAGTAGTAAAAATAATGTAATAGATTAAGGATGTTTTTTTACACCGCATTTTTTTAACATGCTTGTGCATGTCATTTTAATCTTATCATGTTGTATCACGAAACAGAAATAAATATTTTACTAATTTATTTATTTATTTGCAAGTTATACGTTTTTTTATAGATTCAAATAACATGAGACCGCATTCAGCAACCGAAGGGAAGAGAAATAAGTTTCTGACGACTGAGAGGAGAGAAGAAATTATAAATACAACTGGAACGACTGTTGACAATCGTCAATACTGCGACAAATTTGTTAACAAGCTTTCCAATAATTCTCCCAAGAAAACTAGTCATTTGACAAGAATGTTCAATCGTATCGCAGACTTATCGAATAATGAACGGATAAAAATAGAAAACGAAAGAGATAACATAAATTCTCATCGCGGAAATACTAGAAATAGTAAAATGGATCAGATTGATGTGCCTATCTCGCGATTGACACCAGAGAAGATAACACAGAATGAAAAGACATTTGCTTTAAAAATGACAAATATTTCTGTACCGCACTTGGATATAAAAAAAAAAAAGGAAAGGAAGTTCTTCTCTAGATTACCCATAAGAACATGGAAACGCTTGAGAACAAAAGAACCTTCCATATTGCGTTCTGAAAGCGACGCAACAAACAAAGATAAGGTAAATGTCCCAATAACTGAATAGTTATTGAAAAATCAACATTTATTTGCAATTATAAAGATATTTGTTAATAACATTAAAAAAAAGAAGATAAATATTTTGTATCTGCAAAATAAGTAACAAAAACATGTAATTCTGATGGCAAATTATTGCGAAAAGAATTGTCTCCTTCAAATTTTGCAGAGGCAATCATATTTTCATTCATTTTCTTGCTATATTGAGTCAATCGTTTTCAAATTTTTGTAAAGCATTGTACTGTATTTAAACATATAATGTTTTTTATTATTGTAAAAAACTGAAAATCTTAAAAAACTTATTTTATTAGAATTTCAGTTACTGATATAATTAATATGTTGTAATAATCAATGAAATTTTACTTAAGTGTTTCTTTTTTAAATTTATATAATAATACTTTTAATATATTCAATATATTTAATATTTGTTGATCATCAACAAAACAGTTTTATGTGGCTTCCTTAATTCCTTTTATACTGCTTCTAACTAATAAATTAATAATAATATAGAACTTATATTAATCTTATCTTCTATTAATTCGCTGGGACACTTGTTAACCAAAAGCTCCAGAAAGTGGAAAGTGAAGCTGCAAAATTGAACAATCATCCAGAGAAGACAGAAAACGATGACGTTCATACAAAAGATCGCGCAATCACAATAAATAGCAACGATGTAAAACAAAGCGAGCATTTTGGAACAGGATCGCTCAGTGTTAATAAACCAAGATTGACTTCCTTCGATTTAAAGAGCAGACAAAAAAACAAAGATTTGAACTCGACAAGGAGAACATACGAACAATGGAAGAAGAGGATGAACATCAAGTAGAAATCTCACAAAATATCTCGGGACAAAAAATACAAAATATAATTTATACTTTTAATCGAAGTTTATATTAAAGATTCAGTCTTTCTCGATTTACATTTCGTCGATTTATGTCGTAAATAGCAATTACGTGCAGTACAATAATTGTGAGAGAAATGTTTGAACGAACAATCATTTATTTTTTGTATGTCACATTTTTAATATGACTAACAAAATTATTTAAAAGTTATGTTTTTTAATTAAAATTTGGTTATTCCAAAAATCTTGTAAAGTAGCACAATGTTTTAATAAAAAAGTAAGAAAGTTTTTGTTAGTCACATATTAACAAAATAAATAGTCATATGTGTATCAAAGCATTTCTTTCAGTGTAAATCTGCACGAGAAGAACGGTTATGCTAAAGTATCTAAATATTTAGCTGGATACAGATTTGAAAATAATTTTATTGACTATCAAAATAATATATAGGATGCTTAAACATAAGCAATGCTGTAAAATGTTTTAATATTCTAGCAGCTACCTTGAGCGTCTTGTATAATTTTTTGGTGGTCTAACAAAATTTTTAGATCATCTGTATTTATAGCTAAATTTTTAGACTAACAAAATCGAACTTTCTGTGGGAAAAATAAAGCAATACTATTTGATCGCCCTTCACAGCGTTCGATCGATATGATTCTATATCTGCATCTCGATCGAGTAAGAGAAAAAAAAACACCGACTCGATTAGGAACACGCAACTACATGGAACAAGACGTACATAATTGTGCGCGCTTAATGGGGCCGTTGGGTTACCTCAAAAGAAGACCCTACCCGAATGATACCAATTATGCCATCAACGTACCACGCGTGTGTTCCCCCCTGTAGGCGATTCTCTGTCACAGCACAGTCACTTCACCCGCATGTCACAACCCCCGCTTGCGTAACCACCCTAAAGTAGAGCGCCTCGTATAATACCGCGTCGCGATTCTCGCTGGGGTCCGCTGCGCGCGCGATCTCAGAGAGGGATCAGAGAGGGAGACGGGGAAGAAATATTGTAATTGTCCATATTTACCCTTGCACCCGGTAGCGTACTCAAACAACAACATGAAACACCCCCTCCGGAGACACCCCCGTATAGACGCGACATCGATTTAATCCGGACACACTCAAATATTTTCATTCTGTCGCTTCGCAACGATGTCGCGCCTTCTGTCTTTCCTTCCGAATTAATTTTTTTATATTTATTAAATATGTATATAAATTCACATCGAAATATTAAGATCCGGACCAATAATCCAGGCCTCTTCATTACTTATTAAATATTTTCGCTAATTTGAATTTTTATTTGTACTAATGATAGAAAAGGTTAATATGATAACGATAACATTGATATATCTATACAATTTTATTGAAATAATCTATAAATTTAACTAGAGATAGATTGGAAAACTGATATATACATAGATTTTGAAAAATTTTGTTAGATCATCAAAATATTTACAATACATCTCAAGTATGATGAACAATGCTGCAAAAAATGTTTCTATTCTAGCAACCAGCTTGAGCGTTCTACATAATAAAATTATTTTCCAATATAATCTTTTATTTCGATTTTTTCTTAAATTCTTTTTCTTTCTTGTTTACGATATTACAAAAATCGCTGAAATTATGCCAATTATTAAATTGTGCCTATTTCTTACGTTTTACCCCGTCCCGATCGTTCTAGCCATCAGAGAGATAGGAATGCGAGGACAACGAGACAGCGAGAAGCCGAAAAACGGGGCGACAACGGAAGAGAAGTGGCGAAAGGAGTCGGCGAGTCGCCCCGCGCGGGCAAGCCAAGCCGCCCAGCTGGAGGCGGATAATCAAATAAACCTGCACGCACCGTATAAATTATCAATCAGGGCGCGATTGTGCAACCCCAACAGAGGGAGCCATCCGTGTCGGTAAGGGTTGTTATATCGACGTCGCCGCCAAGGGTGAGGGGTTGAGAGGGGACGACAACGGTGAACGCGTGTGTGCGTCCGACGCTCGTCGCCGTCGCCGTCGTGTCGAATGACCCCGCAACAGTTATCTTCCCCCCGCATACGTGGGCGTGCGTGAACGTGAGTTCACGCCCCGCAGATCTGAGGGATAGGAGAGACCAAGGGATGACGCGTGCACGTGCGTGAGGGAGAGAATTGCCGTCGCGTAAGGTGTTTTTGTGTCGCGCCCTGTACACGTGTACACAAGATCTTGGCGGATATGCGGTCGCGAAGTAGAGAACGATGACGTTGAGTTTAATGATTGTCCCATCGAGAGAGATGGATGAAGATTTGACACGTATCTCGAATTCCACATCACTTTTTAACCTCTGTTTGCATAGATGCTGAATAGGAATGGTATATTAAAAGAAAAGTTTTTGGTATTTGTGACTATAATTGCGGAAAATAATTATGATTAGGAGCTCTATTTTTATATATATATATATATATATATATATATATATATGTGTGTGTGTGTGTGTGT
>NW_017305694.1:484690-494961 GCF_001594115.1 Trachymyrmex septentrionalis
TTTTGCGCATTCGCGTGAGAGACGTATCTGTTTTTTTTTTCCAATCGTTTATGACAAGTAGATATGCTGCAGTCTTTATAAATATTAGATTAATAACTGATGATAATATAATATCCATGTAATTCTATATGTTCTTCTTGATACATAGAATTATAAATAATATAATTATTATTCAATATTAAGTTAGAAACACTCACTATACGAGTACATTATAAATAAGAGAAGCACCAATTACGGTCAAAATTAAATTATATTACTGAAATAATATTTCTATATACACATATATATATATTTTTAAAGATCTCACAATCAGATGTATGATTGTACGCCGATTTTTTTCGGACTTTCAACACATAATCATGAAATCACTAAAATAATAATTTCATAAATTAAATTTGATGTTCTATTAACATCTTAAAAAATAAAGTAATATTTTTTCCTATTACAGAAAGTAGTTACCTCATTATCACTCGGAATTTGAATCCAGATTTCCTGAATTCCGTGCGGGCGTCCCAATAATTATTAACATTACTAACAATAATAATTATAAAAATGGAGTTCCTAATCATAATTATTTTATTATGCAATTATAATCAAATGCTAAATCCTTTTCTCCCAGTGTAGTCGTATCTCAAGAACGATCTCAATCTCACAATCGTTGATCGCGCTGCGCGACTATCCGCTCTTTTGACTAGCGCGACGTGTTTCGCAGCAAGTTTCCTTCGGGATCTGCCCGTAGCAGCTTCGCTCTTGAGCTAGTAAAGGAATGTTACATTGACGAGGCGCCGTCGATCACGCACGACGGGAGCGAGAAACAAGCGTAGCCAAGCCAATTAAGCATCGAGGGGGATCAACCGCCCCGAGCGCCTGCAGCATAGACGTATCGAAATTAATCGGCGCGTCGGCTAATTCTTCTCAAGCTCACCCGGAATATTCCGTTACTCGCGTATACATAGGGTGCATCTTGAATTCGTCATTGTCGTACTTAAAAAAGTTTGATAACAGCTACCAATAATATTGTACATTGAGAAAAAATTCTGGTTGAAAATGAACCAGTAAAATTCTAATTATGTCAATCAGAATTCCAGTCCACCATAATTAAACACATCTTATCTCAATGAAAATTCAATAGATTTAACCAGAAGATTCTGATTTGTTCATCTTCAGAAATTTTTCTGAATGTGAATGTATATCTAAATCTAAAGTCTACGGCACACGATGCTGGTTTCCTGCTAGCTGGATTTAATTGTTCCATCTTTTAAATTTCTTATATATTCGAGCTTATTCGCTCTCTCGTTTTCATTCTTTCTTTCTTTTGATTTTTTTCTTTCCATTAGATAAATTATCATATAGTTTATCTAGGGTAGAACAATCAGCCCTAAAAGACGTCTTTTAAACATGCGTATCTGAGTAACGTACTTTGTTCAGCGTATTCGCGCACAATATTTAGTAAATTAAACGTAATAGTAATCAATTATTTGGCAATAATTAGAAAAGTAAGATAAAAAAATAAAGTTAGCATTTAGTTGGTTTGGTTATTAACACCCAATGATTTTCCGATTTTTTTACTTTATTGCACATAATAGAATCATTTGCGTTGTGAGTTAATTTTTGTCTTTAACAGATATACAAAAATTATTAAATAACTCTCATCATATATTTCTTACATATATCTTACATATATTTTAACATCTTTAGAAAATATTCATATTGTTGTGCATTTCAAAAAATTGTAGATTCATAAATGTTATAACTATTTATAATTACTTGGCGCTTTTAGTTTTTTAAAGAAAGAAATGTGCAAGACACCAATGACCCAATCGTATGTATTGCGCACTAAGGATTACTCAAACATTTGTTTGAAATTATTTCACCGAAGTTTTAATAAACACCATTTAACTATCACGTTTAATTATTATTACGAGACTTCTTCGTGATGCTTCAACGATTTCATTCATCGCGGTGTCTTTTAATTTCAATCCTTTCCTCGGAGAGAACGTTTTTTTTTATCACCGTCATTCTCACCGTCATTGATTCGTAACGATTTCGCTAAGCAGAGGCATCTCGACCGCGATTAGGGGACGAAGAATAAATAATTCGGGTCGCACGTTTCGGTGTGCCACGAAGCGGAATGCACCTATTAACCGACGCGGCCACGCGCCCCGAATAGAGAGAATCCCGGGGGAGGCTAAATAGTTTTCTATAGCCGCAGGCAGTGCACGATTGTGCATCGAGCCGTACTTGACGTACGTATGCACGTTAAACCGAGATATCATTCGCGTTCTCACGTTTCGGCGTCAATGCGCAGATACGATCATACGTCGAGAGCGCAGCTATAGGTATACCGAGGAGTGCAAATATCTCGACGCGACGGTGAAAACGATAGTGGTAGCAGCGAGTATCGAGTCGCGCCGATAAATAGCTCGATAAATGAGAACTAGGGATTCAGCACTGTTTATTTATCGCGATCGAGATCGGACGCGCGCCCGGCGGCAGTTTCACCTTCGCGATCGCGCGTAAATGGCCGCGGGCCTTTATTTAATAAGTTGTTATAAATTAAAGGGCTACCGCATATTAAACCACCCTCTCGGCATATTTATAGTCATTCTTAAGAGAGCGTATATACCGGGCGTACGATTATTGTAAATCATCGCCGACTCGGTGCGCCGCTGCGCGCACGCCACGCACACGCACACCAACTCGTGTATTCGGGCACCCTCTCCTCTTCTTTTTTTCCTCTTTTTTTATGCGTACTCCCTTATGAATTTATCTTCGGCGATGAAACGACAAACGGTTTTAATTGCCGCTTCGGGCATCGCGCGCTCCGACGATCTGGCGATCTCCTTCGCGGTTACCGCGCGATCTCCTTCGATGTTGTTTCGGCGCCTCGTTATCTTCGGTCCACTTTGGTCCAATAACGATAAGCACACTTTTTTCCTTTGTTGTTATCTAAGGAGAAATTTAAATTAGTAGAAAAAACTAAACAAATTCGTTTCCCCATGCCCATTTCTCTTATAGAATTAAACATTCTGGAAGGTAATAATGAACTACTTATTTTGAGTGTTAAAAGTATTATTGTTCAGTATCTTTAATACTCAAAATAATTAAATAATCACTATCTTTTAATATATTAAATAGTAGACAGTATTAAATTGTCTAATATTATAAATTTCTGTAAAAAAAAAGAATAATGTAATTACACAGATAGAATGTTTTTTGCTGAAGTATCTGAAATTTTAATTAGATACAGATCTGAAAATAATTTTCTTGAATTATCAAAATGATTAAGTAAGATACTTAAATTGCTAGAATGTCAAAGCTTTTTGCAATATTATTATCATGCTTGAGCATTCTACATCATTATTTTTGAAAGTCCAAAATCATTTTTCAAATTATTTTTCGATCTGTATCTACACTAAAAAAAAATGATTTGTTTAACTGAATTAAGTAATAATAATTCGAAATTAATAATTTATCTTTCCAGCGCACATTGTAATGTACATCAAATTTGAAGACATTATCCGTTGAAATTATTGAATTGTATTAACATTACCTCACAATCAGATCTGATGTACATAATAATGTATATGTTGAAAAAATAGTCAAAATTTTGAAAAAAATTAATTGTTTAGTATGAATTATTTATTTAAATACGCATGAATTGAATTAAAAAAAAAATTTTTTTTAACATAGTTTCAATAAAGTGAGGTCTGAAGGAGTTAAATTAATTTAATTGTCTTTATTTCTTTCGATAAAAAAAATGTATGTATTTAAGTCAAACAATACACAGTTAACTTAAATACATATATTTTCTTAACAAAAAAAATAAAGATAACTAAATTAATTTGATCGATTAAACAATTAATTTAGTCAAATAAGCAATTTTTTAGTCAGTGTAAGTAGCTAAATTTTCAAATACTTCAAAATCATTCTTTTCATGTACGCCATGCATAGATTTGCTTTTGATGTTATCTCAATTTGACAGATGTCATACTAATAGACTTCCGAATCGTTTGAGTGACGAATGAAAAAAGAAGAGATTTTTTTATGGAACGGAAGACTCGAGCCTCTCTGGAATCAATCGTGCTACGCATTTGCGGCGATAATGAACCAGATAGGGTAACGTAATGCGCTTAACCGGGAGAAGACGACGGTGTCGAAGTAGTTCGATAGTTCACATTAACAGCATTTGACCCCGGGCTTGTTCCCCGTTTGCCGGAGACGCTAACAATGCCTTATGTCGGCGTTTCGCTACTCGTGTCACGCACGTATACGCGCGTGAGTTATTTCATGGCAGAACGTGTTCCTCGTTCCTGGAGCTTCCGCTATAATCCGATCATCTCCCGGCACCCCGATCCCACTCTCGCTGCAAGAATCCACGAGCTTCATTGTCGTCCTTAGAATGGCACGCGGCAGGGTTTGGTACCATCGCAAACGATACAAACGATCTAATTTCGCCGTCGTGATAAGGGCCAGAAGGATCGATAAGCCCGAAGGGAAAACCTCCTCTATAAACATTGCTCAAATTTGGCTGGAACATAGAGACATAATAGACTGCGCACTTCCATTAGAGATGTGACAATAGTAAGAGAGAGCAATAGTTGGTCAGATGTAAAAACCTTCAAATAAGATCCTGAAAACTCAATAGTCTTTTACGAAGCAAATACAGTGGCATTGTAGAGAGTATAAGACGAATGAAATAAAACTTAAGGAAGCCTATAATATAATACACTACATAAAAGGTCAAATATTGTCGCCATATTTATCTCACGTATCCAAATTCTAAGGATACATGCGTAATAGAAACAATATAAGGAATAAGAAACAATTTAGAAAAATATATTATATATATTAAGTACAGACAATAGGAGTCAACGCTATTAATTAGCGCAAGTCTTCTTAATATTAAGTATATATAACCTTGAAAGTTTTAATTCGTGGTTCGAGCCTTCTTGAGCAATATTGCCCCTGTCGAAACGATTGGAGTATTGCATCGCAAAATTATATCTCCAACGTTTTTTTCCTTCTCGAAAATAAGGAATAAGGAATTTCAACTTATTAGAAATCAGATACATTGGAATACACAGTTTCTGATAAGTTGAAATCTTTCTTCCTTCTATTGTGTCTGCACTCTTACTTGAGAGTCTCTACTCAAATGTTCTCTCCGTCACACATTACACAATGGAAACATCTGACTAATTATTATTACTCTCTCTCTTACTTATGTTGTCGTCACGTCTCCAATGGAAACATGTACTACATTATATACAGGATGTTCCTAAAATTCAACATCACCTGTCCTGAGCAAATTCGCAAAAGCGAACTAAACTGAGTCGAAAAGTCCTCTACTATTTTACAATTTTTGCAATGATTAACGAAATATTAATTACCAAAAAATTGCTAAATATTGGTTTTCAATAATTTTTTACTCAAATACTATCAACTTTATAGAAAAACAGCAAGAGATAAAAATTGTTTATTTTCTTCTTATAAAATTCTGAGAATTTTTTTAGAATTTTTTAATACCGTATTTTCTCATCCTAGCTTAAAATTGCGTGTTATATTGCCTGAAGCCTTTTTTCGTTGAGGCTGTTAGAGTACCATTGAAATCTAATATTAAAAGGTTTTTGGGTCGCTAATTTCGAATCCGGACTCAAAATTTGAAAAATCAAAATGGCTGAACCAATATGGCGGCTTGAAATTTTACGAAAATGTTAAAAATTTTCCGATTTTAGCGATATGTAATAATATAGTTTTTGGGATCGCTGATTTCAAATACGAACTTAAAATTTGAAAATTCAAAATGGCTGAACTAATAGCGAACAGAAATGCTAAAAATCTTTCGATTTCAGCGAAATATAGTATTAAAGAATTTTCGGAGTCGCTGATTTCCAAATCCAAAATTTGAAAATTTAAAATAGCTAAACCAATTTGCCGGACGGATATGCTAAAAATCTTCCAATTTTAGTGAAATGTAGCGGTAGATTTTTAGAGTCTCTGATACAGAATACGAATTAAAAATTTGAAAATTAAAAATGACTGAATCAACATAGAATGGAAAAATTAAAAATGACTGATTCAATATGGCGGATGGAAATAAAAATGCCAAAAGTCGCCCGATTTCGGTAAAATATAGTGTTAAAGGTTTTCCGACCATACAGCACCGATTATCCAGGAAAGTTTTCAGAAATTAACCTTTCACATCTCATAAATAACAATTCCGAAAAGTTTCTGCAATATGTCATATGAAATATTTTAATAGCTAAAATAATTACTAAAAACCTCCAAAACTATTTATTCGGATCAAATTAGAAGCTCTAAGAGGGAAGTGACTTAAAGGAAGCAGCGCAAAACTTGAAACTTGTAAATATAAAAGCGCCGACCTAACCATTGGGGTCAGCCAATCCCAAGCACGGATCTAACCGACAACCTGCAAAATATCTCTTCGATTTATGCATTACTATTTCCCAACAATTCCGATTTTTGCGCTGCAACCCTTAAGGAATTTTTCTTTTGGTACAAACAGACATATTCCTCCCTAAGTCGTTTACGTAAGTCGATAACGTAATTTTGCAGTTTTAAACAACTTAGGAATAAATATGACTGTCTGCTCTAAGAAGAAAGTCTCTTAAGGGATACAGTGCAAAAATCAAAATTTTTTTGGAAATAGTAGTGCTTAAATCGAAGATATATTTTGCATAGTTAGATAGTGTAATTTTGCAATTTTAAATAACTCAAGAATGTATAGGTCTGTTTGCTCCAAAAGGGAAGTGCCATAAAGCGCAAAAATTAAATATTAGCATCTTAAAGTATTATATTTAAGACAATTTTAATATATAAACGGACTATTAATATCATCCCATTTTTTAGCGTTTCACGGTTGGTAGTTTCTTCCTTATGAACGGTAGTTCTTAAAGAAGGATCTTCCTAGACGGAGAGGATAGAGATTTAGAGAAAGACACATACAAGAGAGGATATTTCATTGATGCGGATTTCGATTCTAAACTTAAAATTTGAAATTAAAAAATGACTGATCCAATATGGCGTATGTAAATAATTTTCAAGTACGTTGAGATGATTCAGATTAAAAATGAAAATTTAAAGGAAAAAATGATTAATAATGTTTTTTTTCGTTATTTAAAAATTGAGTAAATATGTATGTCGAATAATAATAATAAATATAAAGTGTTATTGATTGAAATGTTTTGAAATTAAAAGATTTTCTTCCATCACAAAAAGAACCAATCACAACAATTGAAACCCATTTTATTAGGGATTCATGTCAATTTAATATGAACTATCGTATAGATCAATTTATAAAAATTAAGATAAATTAAGATCGCTTGAAGTTAGCGCGCACGTAGCGTGCGCTTGCGATGGGCTAGTGGTAGTAAAAATAAGAAGATGCAGACTATAAGTTAATAAAAAATTCTGAAAAAATTCTTAAAGTTCTATGAGAAGAAAATGAATAATTTTTGTCTTTCGCTATTTTTCTGTAAAGTTGATAGTATTTCAGTAAAAAATCATTGAAGAACAACATTTAGCGACTTTTAATAATTAATAACTCATTAACTATTGCAAAAACTGCAAAATTGTAGAGGACTTTTCGTCTCAGTTTAGTTCGCTCTATCTCAGGATAAGTGATGCCGAATGTTAGAGACATCCTGTATACGAGTATAAGTCTATAGACTAGAAACTTCTCTACGTATTGAAGAAACACAAGATCTTTCATCAAACCCTTTCGGATCTTTCTTCTCACTTCGAGTCGTTACAATTCCGCGGTTTACTATAATCCCGACACACCACATACACACATATACATAGCGTACATACACATGTATATAAGAACGGAGAACATAAAGCACGCCGCTCATCGTAAGTCATCTCGAGGCGAGGAAGCGAGAAACGACGAGGACGAAGAAAGGGAAGTGTCCCCGAAAATCGTGAAACCCACGCGGCAACAGTCGCGCAGTCTCTCCCGTGAGGTGGGTTAATATATTTTATCTACTGACCGAGGATACATCCTGCCGAGGTGCGGGCTTTTATACACCGCGTATCGGTATTTATGTGTCGCCGCCTTGCCTAAGCGTTTGATATATGAACTATGAAAGGGGAGAAGGAATGATATAGGAGTTGGAGCAAGGACGGAGGACTCGTCTGCCTCGCCTTGCGATATATGTTCTTTTGACAATGAGAGAGAGGAAAGCCCAAAGAGGAGAGAGAAATATGTTTACCTAATACTCTCGCGGACGCATCTACAGAGAACAAAATCACGAATTGCTAAATTCTTGCTGCTCTCTCTTACATTTAACCGTAAATTTCTGCAAATACTTTCCGTTGTTGTCTGCGAATGTCTCAAATAGAACAATAAACAATAATAATGTCATTAACTCTAATCGATATTTGCTCCGACATTTTTTTTTAACTGGTACAAAAAATAACGGTGTCTGTATGTATAATTCTCACTGTGTTGATGTTAATATTAGCATCAATATGGTGTGGATTTCACATGGATTTTAAATCTACATCATGATGATGTTGAAATCCACATCATATTGATGTTAATATTAACACAAACACAGTGAAAATTATATAGACACCGCATGAGTATTAAATCCACACCGATATTTTTTAGGGCGTATTCGCGTTATTCAATATGTACACTTTAAATTAATATATCTTTGCTTAAAGTTAGTGTAGGGTCACTAACTTTAGGGAAATGGTGACAGTGGGATGACTGTAGTCAAATTGCAATATTTGAATGAAAAACGAATTTTAGAGTTATTTTTAAAATACATGAAAAGTAATTATATTTCTTTACATAAAAAGAAATTTTCATAAATTTGTAAAAATTATAAGTGTATAAATTTTTGGTTGAAGAGAAGCTACCAACAACTTAGATTAAGGAAGTTTGTATGTCTATATATTCAAAATTCATTTTTTTATAATTATTTCATTGCAATTATGTTTCTTGTCATTTCGAAATTATAAGTGTTTAATTAATAATAATCTGCGCAACAAAAGTTATATCAATATGTCTTTTTTTAATTTAAAATAAAAATCACAAATACTCTGTAGTAAATTTACTATGTAGAATAAATGTGATATTAAAAAGAAAATCTTTCTAGCCTAGTTTCTAGATACTTGCAGATACATGTGTTTGGCATGCGATTAATACCCAGATAGCACAAAAAGTATTCAGTCGTATGCATCAATTTCCGAGTTTATTTTAAGATGTAAAACATATTCTTTCCAGAATTCTTCAGAAAAAGAATTCTTTTTGTATCTGAAAATGAATTCTGAATTGATGACGTGACAACTAAATCCTTTTGAAATCCTTTTTGAACTCTCTGTACTTTCTGGGTAACTATTATAATTACGTTTAATAGAAGTTTTGTAAGTAAAATAATATAATAATAATCAGATGAAAAATTTAAATTTTAACATTATTTAAACAATCTTTATTTAAACGATCATAGTTAAAAAAAATTTTCGCTGGATCCATGAATTAGCGATTAGAGTTAAAATGAATAATGATTGATAATTTAAATATATTCTTCGCCTACGTTTATTAAAAAATAACATGAAACTATTATAAATAGAAACATTTATTTATTATTAGAACTATTCTAATTATTGTTTACTGCTTCTTTGTAATTGCGTAGAATTATGCCACTGAAATAGATAAAGAAGAGAGAAAAATTTTGGACAATTTCAGATTTAGAATTAAGAACGAATAAAATGCGGTTTTGCTAATGTAAATATGTACAACTTCAAAAAAATTCAGTTATTCTCTGCTCGATTTTAATTTTGCACAGAAAAGGTTGGAGAAATAGAGTATCAGCAACTTATGTGCAAAGCTTAAAGTCAAAATCCAAGGAATAAGATTATAGAACTTAAAATGATGTAAGGTTGTGAAAAACATTTGTTATGAACAATTGTTCATAACATAGTTAAAAAAAATGTTCACTAGACCTATGAATATATCGATTAGAGTTCAAATGAATCATGACTGATCGAGAAATAACTAAATCATTTTGGAGCTATTTTGATGCCATTTTAATGCCATCGTAATTTTTTGTTCTGCTTGGGGTCTCAAGAAAACATGTTGGAAAACATGGGGAAAAATTTCCATGTCTCATGACAAACGTTAAAGTGGAGACATAATTTAAGGGATGAAGGACGAGACTCTTTCAAATAGGCATCGCAGAAATTAGGGGGAGGAAAGAAAGAGAGAGAAAGAGAGAGAGAGAGAGAGAGAGAGAGAGAGA
>NW_017305694.1:495061-504645 GCF_001594115.1 Trachymyrmex septentrionalis
CGCAGAAATTAGGGGGAGGAAAGAAAGAGAGAGAGAGAGAGAGAGAGAGAGAGAGAGGGAGGGAGGGAAGGAGGGAGAGAAAGGAGCCAAAGCAGCAAGAGGGCGGCTGCTTGATTGGGTTAGCACTTAGCGTTGTGATTGCCGTTTGTGACTCCTTTGCCATTTCGCTTCCAAGTACCCTCTGCTCGAGATTGCGAATCAGGGGGGACGACTCCGATTATTCCCGTATCTTCTTTCTCGTTGCTCCTTTCTCGTACAAGTTTCGTGAAATTTTTTGTTTAGACCAACCAATTGATGAGCGTCGCGTTTTGGGGGACATTTTTACTGATCTCGCCTGTGGCTTTCTTTCATCACGTAAAAAGAAAAGAAAACTCATGCGCAACCCTTTCTCTCAATCTGTCAGTACGCGCGCTCTCCGTTTCTCATAATCAGCTATGCAAACGATCTTCAGGCGCAATAAAAATGGAAGTATCTATAATGGCGTCGGTAGGTTTTTGCTCGTAAACGTTTCCCGTGAAATACGCATTTAATAATGGGCCGGGAATGGCTTCGTAGATGACCGACGTTCTGCCGGTCGGCAGTGCGCGCACGGATGTACGCACGGGAGCATTAATGCCGTGAGCGCGCGCACGAACGCTTGAATTTCTCTATAATGTATATGTGTATAACAGACGTACATGTCTGTTTAAGATGCAATAAAACGTTACAACTCGGCTGTGCTAGAGAATCTCAAGTGAGATCCTGAGAAAAGTGAGATTATGAGAAAAACATGGCGACAATATTCAACTCTATATTGCAGAGTATGTATAAGGATGATAAAACAAATTTATTGTAAAATTTTTTGTATTTAAGTAAATTTCGTATTTATCAAATCATTAGCTAAGTAATAAATTGACATTATTTGTCGACGCTTTGATATTAAAATTTGCGACAAATAGCGTCAACTTGTGTTACCTGGATAGTAACATATTTAAAAAAACAAACTTTAGGGTATCAATTATATCTTATTAAATATCAAAAAGACTATATAAAAAGATTTTTATCGGTTGAATGTAGATCGTTCTATTGACTGCTTCGGAGAATTTATCGGTGGATAAATGCGCAATCATCGTAAATGCGTTTACGAAGTCTCTTAAAGCTTGTATAATCAAAGCTGATTCACTTCGAATATTAATTATTATTTTTACTTAATAAGATATAATTAATATTTTTCAGAGTTTTCTGTAAAAATGTAGATATTACTCTCCAAATCTGAATCAGTATAAGATAATCTATACTTAAAGTCTTTTGTATCAATCTATGCAGAGACGAAAAAAATTTCGTATCGCGAAATGTCGTCATGGGATTATTCGTCGGCATTAATGCTCCCGATTGTACTACACCGCCACTTACTCGAGTAAACACGAGCGTTTTGCAGTGAGTTAGTTGTTAATTGTCATTACATCACAGCCTCGAGGGGTGCGTTAGTTGCCTTATGATCGCTAATGATAATTGCAGCATGCTCGACGTTGTCTGATCATATGATTCCCAGAACCTGTTCTCGTTTTAAACTTTATGGCAAGCGCAATCTTGTAAAAAAAAAAATTAAAGTGTATAGCTATTGTTTATCGTCCTGTACGGTCGCGGTCGAGTAATCAATTCGAATTTCAATCTCGTGAATTCCTTTTGCGCGAGGACTGTATTACTCCAACTTATATAAACGTAAAATATTCGTGAAAGGATGATTTATCTTCTTCACGGAGAATCCTTCTCGAACTTATCTCCTTTCTGCTATATATAAATGTACTATATAGATTTCTATTATATATAAATATATATATATATATGTAGCTGCGTCATCAAAATCATCGATCTATATATAGGTACATGTAACACGTTTCACGCGCACATACATGTTCGAAGAAGCGCAGCCACCACGAAAGAAGAGAGTAAGAGAAAGAAAAAGAGATAGAAAATGAGGACCATAATAAATTACCTATAAATCAAAAAGGGAGTAAAAGGATAGCGGCGAGAAGCGGCAGCCGCGGCGAGTTACGGTTTCGCGTTAAATATGAAATACTGCGAGCCCGGCCCCATAGTATATTATATGCACATACACGTACATATACGATATTAAGTAGCTGCTTAACATATTTTAATTGCCAGATTAAAATTTAAAAGGTCGCGAGGCGGCGTCTGCACCCCGTTTAATAGTTTGCCTCTTCCGTAAAAAAAATTCTGAAGCCTGAGATTGTGATAAAGGAACGATTGTTTAGCACGTGAGAGCCCAACTTTACATTACATGAAAAAATTAGAAGTAATCGTGCAAAATTTTCGCTTCGACTATCCTCTTGAAGAACGTCTCCATTTATCACATCCCAAGCAGAACAACAGGTCACAATATACATTGTATTATATTATATTATAACGTCAAAATGCTGTTAAAATGAATAATAACTGATAAAAAATGACTTTTAATAATAATTATAATTCGAGAGTGACAATAAGAAATCAATTAAAAAGTAATAATCCTATTTTCGATCAAAGTAGATCTTATTATTAGTGTTTAAGATTTTACTTATATGCAAATACATTTTCTCAGTTTTATAACTGCGCGTCGATTTGTCAGACTTGAAACGTAATCACAAACTAAAATATTAATATTTTAAATTTGATTGATCGTGAATTTTCATAATGATGCTAATAAGCATTTTAAAAACCTATAAATAATTTATTACTAAAAATATTACCTCAGCCTAAGTTTGAACCTGGAATTCCCGACTCTTCGGGACCAGCATCATACCACTTCAGTCACCAAGTCATGAGAAGATATTTAAAATTAAGAAAATATAGGTATTTACAAAACTTTGTATATCAATAACATTAAACACAATCCGCTTTAACTAAAAATAGGATTATTTTCCTTAATTGATTTTAATAATAATTCTGGAACTATATTTAGATACCATTACTAATTGTGTTTAGCAGAGGAAGCAGTTTTGAAATTGTTGTAAGATTCTTTAATATGATTGATTTTTGCCCTTAGTTCCTCACCGGATCAAATGTATAAATCATATATATTTAAAAAATCTTATAATAATGCAAAATTGCTTTTTCTGCTGAAAGTAGTTATTTAGATGTCGTCATGATTTTTTGTTTTGCTTCGGATAAAACAACATTTGTCATAAATAATGCTATTGATTACACCGAGACTATCTATCTACATCGACTGTTTTAAGAGACGGAAGAAAATAATGAGAAAGAAGTATCAGGATGATTTTCTCAAATGTAGACGTGAGCGGAATGATATATCGCCAACTATAATGCATGTGAATAACGATAAACGATATTTTCGTCGATATTTACGGCTGCGTTATTCCTATTCGGCATTAGAATCCCCCCCTGAAATCGTAACGAGTTTCAAAGGAAGACGAGGATCTTCTAGCCGAAGGCTCCGACGATTCCAACGCGAAGGTTGCGCTCGCCTATTAAAAAGACCTTATTAATATTGTAATTCCCCTTTAATACGCGTAAATCTAGGATCAAGACAAGGCCACCTCGAAGACTGTTTTATAGCTGTTTAAGTTTTATAGATCTCTCTGAATACGCTCGTTCTGTGAAATAATGCTCCGCGTCTTAAAACTTGACCTTATCAGGGTGACTATACCGCGATCTGAGTAATTGGCGAACGATTACTTAGTTTAGATGTCGCCAATTGACTCGTTCATTTTTTTTTACAAGTTACACATAACAAAAGATATCGATCGCTTGTATTGTCATTTCGACGTTGCTTCTCTTGGCGCAAATAGTATGTTTATTAAAAGTTTATAAGAAGTTTGCTGTAAAGTACTCGTATTAAATAGATGTTTCATTAGAGCTCGAAAAATATTTATTAAATCTCGTTTATAAGATGGAAATTTAAACATAGAATTGTGAGATGTTCACTGTGAAGTATTTAAGTGACATTTAATAATGATAAATTGATCTCAAATGTTTCCATCGTAATTTATTGAATGTTTTAACAATGTTATTGTCAGCAAAGGATGCACCAGATTGCATGCAATGTGTTTCAACACACTGTAACCATCAATAAAACTCTTCATAAACATAATAACATATAAATTCAATCATTAAAAATTTTCGTCACGCAGGGTTTGCCGACGTGTATGAAACACTTAAGATAATACGTAAAAGAATTAATTGCAACTCGTACTCGACAAGATGTACTTAACAACACGTAATTTTTTGTAAAAATCATATCTCGCAGAAAGAGAAATCCCGATCGAAATGGTGAGCACAGTCGAAGAGCATAAAAGCAGTGCGCATACAAGCCAATTGTTAAGTAGGCGCTAATTATCGTCGTTCGAGATAATAATCGTATCAGAGGAAGGTGAGGGTGAGGGGATGGGGGTTGCGCCGCACCGTGAATCGAAACTACCGATCATGCTCCCAAATAGTGACCGACCGCGGTCAGCTTTCGTCCGTAGGCATACGCGCGTAACCGAAACGACGTGTATTCACGTATACGCAGATACGTATTATACACGCGCAGGTAAGCAGGTAGGCAGGCAAGCAAGCGGACGGGCAACACACACGATCACCATTCCGATCGCGTTGATGGCCCGGTCTCGCGTAAAGGAGATAAATCGACCGTGCCATTCAAAGTCCGCGGCTGCCCGGGCCTCTCGACGCGCACCGAGCCGTCGAACACACATCGACGGCTGAGGAAGATCCCCGACGCTCGCGTCTCTACACGCGTATCGTTTCCGACGATGTGGCCCAAGAAGAGACCGAATCGCGCGCATACCTTTATTATCGGTAACACAAAGGACCCGGGGAAAGGGCTTGGCCGGCGTGAGCGCCGCCGCCGCCGCCGCGAAGTCGGTCCTCTGATGGCCGCTGGTATGACGAGGTAAATTATTTATTCACCGGCGACTGCACGGGTGAATAATGGTTCCCTCCTTCGGTGCGAACGGCACCGCGAGAGAACCCCGCGTTATTGATCACCAAAATATCAAGAGTAGGCGTATCCATCATCCGCGGTCCGTCGATGGACGCTCGTGTCGAAACGTTACATACTCCTTGCGAGTTAACCGCGAGAGCGCGAGCGCGGGAGAGGGCCGCTTGTGGAGAGAATGCCCGCGAGAGAATGCGTCGTGTATATACGTATACACATGTACATGTTACACATATATACGTGCCGACAATAAAATCGATTTTTCACACGGGGCCGTTTATCATGCGGCCGCGATAATGGGGCGTGCACGGAGATACGGGATAAATATTTCGAAGTAAATAATCGTTAGCTCTATGGTATCGGAGTGTCGAGGGGGCATTAATAATGCCGGATGCCTGTCTTTACGCTGCAACACGTCCGAACCTCGAGTCGGCGAGCCGCGCCGCCGTTTTCGCGCTTGGGGGATGATCGCTTCTCCCGTATCACTCGCCGGCCCGGCCGGCGCGAGAGAGACCATTCGATCATGTCGAGTGCCTGCCGTTTAACCACTTCACACGATTCTCGAGTTGTGGCCGTTTGCAAAATTACCGCCGTCGATCCGTCGGTGAACAATGAGCGGTGACGAAGAGAGCACGCTTTGAGATTCGCGAGGATTTTCCTTCTTGAGAATCAGCGGGATACTAATTGCAACTCAGTCACGGGACAAATGGAGACCCAACGCATCGAGAAGAATCGATCGCCAAGTACAAATCCGTATCTAGAAAATTGCGATTTTTACAATACTGAAAAAAGTCTGGTAAATAATATAATCAAGTAAAAAATTTAATCCCAAAAAGAGAGAGAGAAAAATTACTCGTTTTTGGACCTTCGATTTTGAAACTGAACTGCGTGCTAAATTTCGCCTTATAATAAGACATTAATCACAGAAAGTTTCAAATTGAGGTGACAATTGTTATCAGAACTGGAAGGGGTGGAATCAAATTATCATAGGTCTGCGAGGTTCGGTATTTTAAAAAGGTTGATCCAGTCGAGTGTATATTAATTGCTCACATCGCTAATTGGTTAATTTAAAATAATATAATCTCATTGATAAAGCAGTTAAAAATTACTAGAAATCGGCCGATATGAGTGGTATATGCAATTGAACTATGTGTACAAGTGCGCCACTTTCGATCCAGTCGATGAAGAGATCGCAGTTATGATCCAGTCGATGAAGGCAAGATCAATTAAACATCATACTTATTCTAGTGATTTTATAATTAATTTGGTTTGAACGAAAAAAAAAACGGATCTTTTGCATAAGCCTGCTGTACGCCATAAGAAATTAACTAATCACGGTCAGTTATTATTTTTGCATACAACTGTAATTGACTAATTTCTTACGACTTACGACTTGCGATCCTATTATAGAACAGGCAATAGACGTAATACGTGACTCCCCGCAGGGATGGCTCCAGCTATGATAACAATTGTTTCAATTCACGTCAATCTGAAACTTCTTTGTCATTAATATCTCATTGTGTATGTATATATATATATATATAAAAGGTATCATTTTCACACAATTTATTCCAAAAATTGAGGGCGATAAAAATCATCTTTTTCCATCTTTCACACTCTTTTATACTAAAAACAAAATAAATATATATCCGAACGTTGAAAAGAGAAAAAGTAAAGTTCTGAATGCAAAAAGTGCAAACAACGCCAATAGATCTTTAAATAATAGAACTTTAAATAATAGTTATAATGTAAGAATACCATCAGTTGTAATATATTGAGTATAATGATAGCTGAATATAATTTGGTGCCAATTTCTGATTGATAGCAAATTTCTAATAGCTACTTTATATTGGTTTATAATATTTAAGACAAAATTTGTGACAAATTAGTCACAAATATCGTTACTTTGAATAACTATGGCCGACATTCATAGTAACGGTCACTTCTTATTAATTAAAATTGTCTTAAGATTCTAAACTAGTCAGAGGATTACTAGCATCTTAAGACATTATTTAAGACAATCTAAAATAAATATAAAATAAATAAAAATAAGAATACTTAAAATAATACCGCCCACAAAGCTATATTAGCGTCTTAAAACGGTAACTATAATAAAATACGTGCGAATTATGAATAACGACCTATGTATTCACAGAAATGTTACACCGTATTCTTACATCATGATAATATAACTAAAACTTTGGTAAAATCCGTGAAGTAATTAGAACCAAAACTAACTAAACGCTAACTTTACTTTTCGAAATATTATTCATTTTATTTTTAGCAAATAATGGGTTATAATTATTACGTTTGGTAATATTTACATCAATAAGCTACCAATAAAATACATTTGGTAGCTATTACCAGACTTATTTTTTCAGTAAACAAAGAAAGCAGCCAGGGTAAGCGCATTTTATGTCAGATCTCGCGTTGTATCTTGCGTACCACTTTGGAAAACACTTCCTGAGCTAACTGTCCAAATACGAGCTCGTTAAACTGCCGTGATCCGTGACGGGATCAATGGACGGGATTGCAACGGAGTAAGATTAATTATCGTTGAAAATTGTCTTCTCGACCCGACGGCTGTCGACGCGATCACTCCGGAACGCCGTTCCTCCTGAACGAGAAAAAAAAGAGAGGAGAGAAAGAGAGAGAGAGAGAGAGAGAGAGAGAGAGAGAGAGAAAGATAAGCAACCGTTCCTGCAACGATGCCCGTGACAAATCTACGGCGATTAATCTCAGTTGAATACCTTTCCGTGTTGTACATGCCAGCCAGCCAGCCAGCCAGCCAAGCACGAGGAGGCTCGGTCGCGTTTATTGCTTGGTCCGCGGTAGACAGTGACCGTTTACAAGGTGTAACTATGTGCGGCCAGGTGGTCGATCGTCGATGTTCCGAACGAAAATCGACCCCGTCAGGAATGACCCCCAGCTGAGAATTCCCCGGGCTCTTTATTTTTATTTCTCACCTCCTACGGCGTTACCTCTTCATCCTCGCTCTCTCGCCTCATCTCGCGCCTCTCGAGCTTACCGACGCGAAATGAGCTCCGTGCCTCCGGTCTGCAGGACCGGCGGCTCGCCTCGATAATTACGTGATCGATACGCTAAATACCCTGCGGGCGGATTATGTAAATAAACAGATGCGCGTAGCTAATTGGGTAACGCACGCGCGTGCGCGCGCGAAGAGAAGCGCGAACAAACAGCGAACAGGTGAAAGCAAGACGAATTTTTTACAGACGGGTACTAGACAGACCGAAATCTTTGTCGTCGAAGTACCAGTAGAAAATATAGCAATGTAAGAGCGAAGGACGCAAAATTTTTAAGCCTTTGAGTCTCACAGGGGACGCTCTAACGTCAGATATCTTAATTATTTCCCGGTGGTAGGGGAAATGCGAACCGAGAGCAAAAAGATGAGAGAATTTCTCAGTGACAAATATTAAACAGACCAAAATTTTGTCGTCAGGTTATCGGAAAATGTAACGAAATAAGAGCGAAGAAAATGGAAATTTTATGCTTTTGCCTCCGTGAGAAGTGCATTCTCTAACGTCATCTTAATTCCACATCCACAGGGATGCACGAAAATGGAAAGTAAATAGGCTGAAAATAATGCGAGTTTTTTACAAAAAGGTACTAGATAGATTGACATTTTTATCATCAACAAAGAAAGAACGATTTTATTGAAGTGATACAATATTTAAGAATAATTTTATTAGACCATCAAAATAATTATGTAAGCTACTCAAGCTAATTGCTAAAATGTCAAAACTTTTCACAGCATTGCTCATCAAACTTGAGGTTCCTACTTAACTATTTCAATAGTCCCACGCATTTAATTAAATTTATTTTCAGATCTGTATCTGCCTAAATTTTACAAATACTTCAGCATAGCTAAATTTTTAGATACTTCAGTAAAATCATTCCTTTTATGAAAGTATCAAAGAGTACAACGATGCATGAACGAATTTTAAATTCTAGTCTCTTCGCGAAGGATGTCCTAATGTTATTTTAAACTTTAGTTAAGAGTAAAAAAGAGTAAAAAAACTTTTACTTAAGAGTAAAAAAATGAAGTACACTATCGAATGATGTTGTTACGGTTACGCAGGATGCGTTCGATCGATAGCTCGTTCGCGCCCGCGCGCGCATCCGAAACTCGCACAGGAGAACGAAAGAGAGAACACACGTCCGAGTTTAATTTACTAATCTACCAACGTCGAACGCACACAAATGCTAGCCGACTAAAAGGGATAAGCGCGCGCTCGCGTACCTTCATAGGGCGCGAGAGGGATATTCGCGCGAACCTCGGGACAGAGACTCACTCCTCTAGGGACCCCGCGCGCGCGCGCGCGCTTCGGATTCTTATTTCCTCATAAATAATTTTAATGACGCGCCGCGGCAGTTCAGGTATAAGGCCGGGACCTATATGCAGATCCCCGTGTCCGTAGGCAGACTCCGTATTGTTATTTATTATGTCCGCCGTAGCTCTCGTACGAGGCCCCGCGCGCACGCGGGAGTGCCCGCCGACCATTTTTCATATCAACGTTCCTCCGCGCCGGGGGACACTGCACCCTGCATCCTGTGTGCCCGCGGTTTGTAGATTTTACACGTGTCCTCAAGGTACGTAGTTTATACCTCGCTTCTGCACCGATGATGA
>NW_017305694.1:504745-508724 GCF_001594115.1 Trachymyrmex septentrionalis
ATTTGTAGATTTTAGTGTCCTCAAGGTACGTAGTTTATACCTCGCTTCTGCACCGATGATGAAAAGCAACTCCGAGGAGCCAAAACGCGCCTGGATCCAATTCGCGAACCAGCCCGCTTAGGGTTGACTACGGCCAAATTCTGATCTTAACTCAATCGGCGACCGATTCAAGCGGCGGAATCGCTCGCAGCGAAATCTCCGACTGTACGATCCGTCGTACCTAATCTAATCTTTCCCAAAGAATTAATAATTCTATCTGTGCAGTTAACGAAATACCACGGGCACCGCCGTTCGACAACTTAATCGCGGTTTAACTGAAATCGAGTCAGTTCTGCATCCTCAACGCCGTTCGGAGAAAAGACGTCCTATATATGTTACAAGAAAAGAATAGAATATATATTTTATATGCGCAAATTAATAATATTAGTGGTACACACGCGCGTAATACGTATCATCATTTTTTTGCAAATTAATACGAGCATCGGTACGGAGTAACTGCCCCGAGGCCCACGTTCCCCTCGATCCCCCCAATCCTTCCGTCGACGTCGCCTCTCGCCAGACGACGAGCCAGAGAGGGACAGCTCTCTTCCGCGGATCGAGATGAGATCGCGGCCAATCAGCGCGACGCGCCGCCGTGCCCCCTATCACTCTCATCCACGCTGACACGCTCGGCGTGGATTCAAGTGGGGGGAGAGAGACGCGTGCGAATTGCGACCGCGTGGCAGCGCCACCTTCGCGCCCTCTCTCGCCCTCCTCTTCTCTCTCCCACGGTGAACGGTGGGCCGAACGCGGCCGGGCGAATCGCAGTCACGGGGGTTGGATCCCGCCCATTGCGCTCATGCCGCCCATTCGACGACAGCGGACCGGGTGGTGACGAGAGGGTTTTTACGATCGCGTACGGCGCCGCGTTCGCTCTACGCCTGTGTGGCGTACAGCGTCATCCCGGTTGAGCGCGCGCGAGACCGGGAGTTACGTTATTATAGCAAGAGGACCCGGAACGTGGACCGACTCTCCCGTATTGTATATCATGGTGATCCTCTCGTGCCCTCTCGTCGCCTCCTCGCATGGCGCTTAACGATCGCCGGCGGTGCTCGCGGAGTTGATAGCTTAGTAACTCTCGCGAATAATTTCCTTCGCATCCGTCGCGATCACAATTCGTGACGTCCCATGCGATGTCGCAGAAAGGTCGGCAGCAGCCGTGAACGATTGAGAGTTTATTATCTGCGTACCGCGCGGTGTATCCACAAGTTTACAAGGAGCTCCTCTTTACTCTGATTTCTCACGGAGATCATGAAGGTACGTACCGCGGATACTCGCAAACGTAAGGACTAATCAATGCGTAAGAGGAGAATAAGGAGGATATTGTGGTTCTATACAGTCATAATAATTCATTTGAATATAACTTACAGATTGAATTACGTCTATTTTTGACAATATTTTATTGTCTAGACTAACTTTATATAATTTCGGTTTAATCTTCTAATTCTCAAAACTAGGAAAAGATAAAAAGTAAATTAAACTCTGATTATTAAATATAATCTACATTAGTAGAAATGATGAACATTAGTTACAAGAATGACTCACGAAATTGATGAAATATACTACACAATAATTATTTATGACTGATTTGAATAAGCGAAAGTGGCCTTTCAATATCAATCTAAAATATAGATAAACAAATGAATATTTATAATTTTACTATAAACACCATTTATGAATTTTTGAAAGAAATTCGTAACATTAATGCGATTTAATCAGTTTTGTGAATCACTTATAAATTGTTTTTATCGGTGCATGTATTCAATGCAATCGACCGATCTAATTGCATTTAGTGTTCGAAGATGTATTAAGAATTTCTGATTTTTTTGGATTATTGGAACCACGGAACAAATTATCGTACTTCGTGAATTTTTAATTCATATCAAACGCATATTAAAATATTGAAAAAATTGCTAATTACTAATATATCCATTATTCTGTGATAAAATAAAATAAAACTGACGTGTCAAAACGCAACATGGCAGTTTCAATCAGTGACCCTTGATGAAAATGATAAACAACTTATTTCGCATATTTGCACTGACCTTTTCAAAATAATTATATAGAAACTCAGTAATTATAATTTTTATTCGAATTGCGACATTAGAACTTAAGTAAAAGAACTAATAGCAAATTAAAGCACCAGTATCATCGTACACAAATTGACGTAAAAATGTGTATTTAACGTAAATATAAAAAAAGCTTAAAACATCAAATTCTCAATACATTTTATTTATTGTCGTATTATAAGTAAAATCTATTTTATGATTTGAAATATTTGCATTTTGTTTTTACACAAATTAAATCAGAGTATAATAGTTTTAATATGCACTATAGTGCGCATTAGTGCGTTCAAATTCATTGTAACATTAAAGAGATAATATTGATGTTATGATAAAAATATTGCAAGAGTTTAGAGTACAGACATTCATTCGCAAAATAGACAAACATTCACAAAATAAGTAAACTGGAAAAAGAGTCTGGATGCATTAATTGGAATACTGGTTGAAAATGGACAAATTAAAATTTTTTCATTGAATCTATTATGATTCTAGTTGAGATAACTAGAATTCTGATTAATCAGAATCTTTAGGTTCTTTCATTTTCAATCAGAAATTTTTTCAATGTATAAAATAAAATTGTAAAATTTCAACAAAGTGTTATTGTCCAAAATCAATGTATCAATAAATTAGATAATTAAACAATCCAATATCATTGCTTGTTTTCTTTGTGCAAATACTTGATGTGTTAAGATCGGCGATCATTAGAGTGTCTTTTCCTATTGACATCGAACCTTCACGATGTCAGAACATTTTGTTTTACTAAAATAGTTACAATAATAAAATAAAGAGCGAAATATGTTGATAAAACTTGCGAGTCACACACTTTGTTTTAGCTGTTTATCATCTCGAGTTTCTTTGAATCTTATGCGTTGACCTCGTAGTTGCAAGGGTTCGAAAATCTAGAGTCTAGATAATCAGAATTTCATAACTCCGGCGCCAGTCATTATCAATTAATTGTCACGATGTCACATCGTAGGATTCAAACTCTTAGGTATCGTTAATAAAATATCTTATGCTTTGTTTACGTTTAAATGTTTGAATTGCTTATTTCGCGTATTATGCGATTCTACGCGAAACCTCGCAGTATTTTTGCAATAGCCGTGCTCGAAATTAATGCGAATAGTGTTTTTAATAAAAAATTATTTGTCAAAATTAACAAGAAATTAAATAAAAAAAGAATATCAAAATTATTTGTAAATGCTGTAAATACATTTAGTTTTATGTAACTAACTCAGCGAGTTAATCGTTTAATTCATTTTTCTCGCGCTTTTACTCTCGATCTTTGCATCTCGCGCTACGTTCCGTTATATGTCGCAAATAGTTACTATATTAGTATATTAAATCAATGAAAAATCGCGTGGTACATAATTTTGATATGTTAATGGCATAAAAGAGAATCCAAGATCTTTATTTATATTTCTAGATATAAGTCTGTCGCTAACTATCACGCTAACTCGCATGGATGAATTACGCATCCGGCTGTAGGTAGATGCTTGCATGAAGCATACCTATGCGTGAGCGAAACTGTAAATTCGCGTAAGATCACGTCGCGGGGACAGTCGGCGGCCCACGCCAACGTGAATTGTTGCCGCAAGTTGAAGGCGATCCTTTCAGGATCGCGACGCGTCAGAATCCGCGGCGCACGCACGTGTGGTCCAGTAAATTGTCGACGTAAAGCGCGCAAAATGCCGCATCAGCTTGATCCGGAGTTATATGGCTCCGTTTTTTTAAGCGTCTCTCTCTTTCTTCTTGGCTGTCGCGAACGGAGTAACGTGCGAGCGACGAATAAAAGACGTGACACGAAACGAAATAAAGGGATGGCAGGGAAACGCGAGGCGCGCCTCGCCTAGAACGAATTTATCGCTCACAAGCAAAAG
>NW_017305694.1:508824-524297 GCF_001594115.1 Trachymyrmex septentrionalis
TAGGGAAACGCAAGATGACGCGATTCGCGAGGCGCGCCTCGCCTAGAACGAATTTATCGCTCACAAGCAAAAGTCGTACGCAGCCTGTAAATTCAAAATAATTAACATTTTATCTGCACACTTTTCGCTGTGGGGCACAAAAAAAGTTTAACAATACTTAACTTAAACTTTCAAAAAAAAATTACTTAAATTTAAATTTAAAAAATGTACCGATCGAATGTTACTTTATACGTATATAAATCATCACGCGACACGTAACTCGGATGATAAATCACGATATCTATTTGCGTTTTTGGCGACTCCATAAATAACACGATAACGTAATAATCCGAGGTGTAACCTGAAAAAAATACGCGACGTCTCGATCACGTGAAGCGAATGTGCAACATTCGAAAATTTCGTGTGTCTAAAATTTTCTATGGAAAAAAACAGTTTTGTTATAAAAAAAAATTACAGACAATAAACAAATCTGAAATGAATTTTATCGGACTAATAGTCTATGTAGAATGTTCAAACTGATTACTAGATTATGGAAACTCTCTTTAGTTTGATCACACACATCACGCTCGAATTTTCTACATAATTATTTTGATGGTCTAATAGAATTATATTCAAAGACTATTGAGTTATGGTATTATTGCAATATCGGTATTAATTTTTTATACAATACGTATCATTATTATTGTAGTATTTAATGCTTTCCGGTAGGAGGAAGTAAAAGACAAAATGTAACCATAGACCATAGACATAGTATTTATAATCAATTCTTATATTTAAGATCGGCTTAAATCTTAAGATGTTATGAACCAATCAGAGGGCAGTATTAGCGTTTTAAGACATTACTTAAGATGGTCTTACAATAAGAACTGTAAATACCGCACTACTAGTAATCATTTCATCTTTGTTTAACATTTTTTTATGCAATATTATTACTGTCATTAAAAATCAATATTTGATACAATATAATACGTACTATAATTTCGTGCTGTAATAGTATTTTTTAAATCCTTTTAAGTGAAATATCACTCTAAAAAGTGAAAATTGAGCCAGTCTTAAAAAGATATGTCTCAATTTTCAATCTTTGAGAATGAGATTTTATTCTTCAGAGTGAGATCTTCGCTCTAAAACTTTTACAGAATATTAATATATATTTCAAGCCCATTGCTATCATTCCAATAATACTCGAATATCGATACCTAGTATATCACGTTAGTACTCAATGCTAAAAGTTAGTATTGGGCCAGTATCTCACCAGTATTCGATTCCCACTTGGGTAGTTAAATTTTTTAGTATTTCAGTAAAATCGTTCTCTGTGTGTGCTCTTCCTTGGTCACCGCTAATAGACCGGCGTAAAGAGACTCCCGATGACTCTCGGCTTCTGCAGGCGTCCACAGAATACAATTGGAGCGCCGGGCTTCCATTATACGTGGCGTCCAGGGGATGCACGGCACGGGCGTAAGCGACAACGTCACGCAAAGGCACTCACGTGCGCGTGGGCAGCGTGAACCAACACGACGCGGACAGCGGACACCGCATCGAGTGCACGCACGCGCGCGAAAAGAGCCGAACGCCATTGTCACGGCTCTTTCGATGCGTTCTTCTCCATCGGCGACTTTGTCGACTTCAAGGTGCTCCAGGGCTCGCGGGCAATAAGCGGTTCGAACTAATCGTGAAACGAATCTCTTTTTTCCCTGCTTCTATCCGCGGCACAATGCCTCAGACCCAAGATAGACGGCGGCAACGGCGACAATGTGGCGTGCGAAACCAGAAATCGGATGGCAATTTAAATGGATCTCGAGTGACCGGTGGAGTCGGGGGATCCCACATCCCCCCCTCTCGCCCCCTCCGGGACGGATCGGTGCCATAGGTCCATTATACCTGCCTGTGCGCGCGCGCAACCGATCCGTTTCCACGCGAAGTGCTCCTCTTTTACGAAGGCGTGAAAGAGGCTCGTGCCCTTCCCTCTTCGCCACGGACCTTCCAACGCCGACTGCGGCCGTTTCGAAGAGGCCGTATACTCGAGATACACAAAACCCCGCCGGAGTATTTATTTCCGATCGTTCGTCGTCTCGAGAAGGACAGTCGGCCCTGTGTAGTCGGCCACTTTGTCAACTTGTCACCTGGGCTCCGTGTAGACGCGAAAAGAACGAGCTTAGGGGCGCCCCGTTCGGAATAGATCGGGATCGCGTTTCGTTCTTTCTCACCCCGGGAATCCCGATTCTTCGTCGCGCAACATTCCGTTCTCTCGACGTTTAATCCTAGAAGACAGAACATTACTATTATTATATTGAGCAATATAATATTGGTGTTAATTTGTAAATTTTACGCACGAGGAAGTAAGCGACACTTAATTAATGTAATACAAGATTTTCACACATTTTACATTTTTAATGACAAAATATTTATAATCTAAACACAATAATCTATGAACTTAAAACAAGAAAGGAAGAATAACTATCAAACTTATTCTTAAAATGATAGGAGTAGCCCACTGTAATGTGTGTGTCTCCTCATAACACTTTACTAATAAAATATATATATAGTAATAACACAAAACTACTTAAAAATGGAAACCACTTATCACGCTCTCTGTTACAATACTGACAGCAAGCCTAAACTGATATGTAAAGGACTAATTTTTTAAAAATTTATCTCTGCTGTCCTAGCTTTTAACAGATTAGACCACTTAATGACCACTGAAGGCACATAGTTCAGCGTTCAATGACCTCGCTCACTTGCACATTAAATTTATGTTGTAGTGTTCTAGAGTTAACACTTAGCCTTCCTAATCACGCGATAGCAGAGAGTTGGTTTGGTTTTGCTCGAGAAAGGGAGAAAGCTGACAAGCGATCGACGTTCGAAAGAGGACCTCACCCCGTCCTGCGGTAACGATCGGTACGTTTGGAGATATAGTCATCCGACGCGAATATTCGATGTCCATAATTCTCACATCGTCGCGCGTGCACACGATGTGTCTATATGTATATATATATATCTAATAAATTCCTCTAACGAGAGTCCGTATGTGCCAGCAAATTCTATTAGATAGTAACGCCACTCGCGCATCCAGACAGTCTACTACAAAGTGTTCGTTTCTAATTAACGGTCATGTTCATTAGCGACTGAAAACGAATTTGCGTTCCGTGTGTGACAAGATAGGAGACCCTGGGGCACGTAATTCCAGTCCAATACGCACACGACAATCAATTCAAAGACTGCAGGATTTCATCGTTGTCTTTCTGCATTCCCAAATATCTATTCATTCAAGTCAAAACAACGTGATTCTTCCGTCGTTCATTATTATTTATAAATTATTTAACCCTCCAAATTTGAAGTCAAAATCTGTAGCATAGTTATTGACGATAGGTCTAGAAAACCGATTAATATGTTAATTGAAAGGCACTAATTCATTTGAAGGAAAATGACGTAACTCGGATAAAAAACGAATGAATACTAAGTTTATTTTAATCAGACTAATCCAAATTTGCAAATTAATTTTCTTTTTATTACATTTGCAAATCTCTTTGTTAAAAATGTCAAACGAACATTCAATTGAATTGTTTGACATTTTTAACAAAGAGATTTTTCAAAACAAATATGCCTGAATCAAGGGATAATGAGAGTATATGCGCTGTAATTGAGGCGTAAATTTACTTTGTGTAAAAATTAATCTTTATGCAATTTACTTATTGAACATGTTTCAACTCCAGTTTGAGCAATAAAGAGACTTATTAATTAAATAGGACCAATCATCAGCTTTAAAAAGTTAAAAGTAATAAATTAAAAATAAAAATAATAAATTTATAATAAATTTATAATAATAATCAATAATAAATCAGTAATAAGTCTCAAGTAATAAATTATATTTATTATTACATTTGCAATACGAGTTGATCGAAGTTAAAATCTAATAATTGTAAAAGGATAGAGAAAAAGAAGGCATCGTTTGTCGCGTCGGTTAACTTTCGGTTTTACAGTACTAGATCGCATTATGATTATTATATGGGCGAATGGCATACCTACTACGGGAATGGTTCCGCCAGGAAAAGAAGTATCGATTTCAATGGACACAACCGTGTCCCAGACTGTCACGTAGTCGCAAGGGCCGATGAAGGCGGGAAGCTTGTAGTGGGACCCCTACGGGCCCCCCCGTCGACAGGCTTTCAGCTTTGAAAGTCATACCCAATGGTAGTGTCTATAGTCCGGGAAAAGGGACCTAAACCGAAACTGAAACCACTCGAGTTTTATAAGAATAGGACCTCACGGCTATTCTAAACAGAGGCGTGCACGAGAACTCAATACTGGTATGAAATACACAAGTTCACCGTGGGTTCCCCTGTCTTCGCGATGGCACCACTCGAGTTGCCACTTTCTTCCAGTAAGAGTCAATAACATCGTAAAAGCGGGATTACCAGAATAGGTAAATCTTTAGATCCGATTATGTGGGATTGAAGGGTCACACCAATGCGCGTTAATACGAAAATTACATCTCTATTACTTCAAAAAGATAATGTACTTGTACTCTTGGAATAATAAAAACAGATTAAGGAAATAAAAAAACAGATATAACAATCGGACATTTAATTGGAGAATACTGAACAAAATCTGGTAATAGCTATCAAATTTTGTCATAACATAATGATACAATTATTTAATACATATTATTATAATATAATAATAGAGAATATACGCAACTGTTTGATAAACGGAAAGAACGATTTTGTCAAAAGATTTACAATTTTGCTGACTAATATAACTATTTAGCATCATTATTTTGATAATTTAATAAAATTATTATCAGATTTATATATATCTAGCAAAATTTTTAATTTTTTAGCAAAATTGTTTTGTGTAATAATTAGAAAAGTAAGATAATATATATTAGGAAAATAGAATTAGAGTTTACTTGGTTTTGTTTACATTAATCGAATATTTGATTGAAATTGTTTTACCAAAACTTTACTAATTCCTCCCTCTCTCCCTCTCTCCTCTCTCTCCTCTCTCTTCTTTAAACTTGATTATTATTATCAAACTTTTTCAGTAAATATGTCGAGCTTATGATAACAATGATATAATAATTGATATTAATTCTTCGCTAAAGTGTCTTTGAAAGCTTTACTTTAATTAATTGCCTTCAGTTTATATGTAGTAACAAATCTGCATCTTATTCGTGAAATAAAGAGCAATTTAAGTAGCGCACCTCGAGTCTATCCGAAACTGAACGCCTTTAATTATGTAAATCTAACCGAACTCTCTCAGCCACGTCTCAAGCGCCAGTTCACTTTCGTTGCCTCGCTGCAGGGCCTTTCTCGGGAGCTCTTTCGAAGGCATGGCACATACCCACATACATTAGACGGAAGAAGTCTAATCCCGCGCTTTACGACGCCGCTTCGCGTGTAACTCGAAGTTATTATTGTCACCTATGACTCTGGATCCCGCGCCAGCTTGCACGTGTGTACGCATATAAGCGCGGATTAACCGCTGATACGTTTACTATCCTGCAGAACACGGATAACGTTCTTTCATCCGATCTCGTATACAGCGAGAGAGCCACCGTTGTATAATATGTACGTTGAATGTACTGATATATAAATTACACATGTCACAGAATTCTCCTAAAGCTCGAACATGTGGAACAACATCGGTATCGTATCTCCTCGCGCTTTCAATTATCTATGAATCTCTAGACGGAAGGCGCGCTAATCGGATTTGCAATGTTGTTAAAACAAATTAGTTCAACCGTGCTGCGTTTCGAGAATTGAATTTATACGAACAGATCGCGGGAGATAACGATTCTTGCTTATTCGTTTAATCGATTCCAATTATTTATCGCTCGTGCCTTATCGATATCTCACCCGTTCCGCGACTTCGCTTCCGCGCGCGAAGCGACTTGCGAATCGCGCGTATCCAGTTTGTGGAGTTGCAAACCCGGTAAACGATCCACCAGGCAGCTGGTCAAGCGCAAAAGGCACCCCACCGTGAGCTAACGTAACCGCAGCGATCGGCGAACAGCCAACGGCACTCGATTCGTAGTCCTCACCCCATAATAGACGACACGAATCGCGCTCGTACCTTTTCAATAATGGTGACACGCGTGTCGGTGTCAACCCGAGCTGTGCTGGTACACGCACCGCGTGTAAATACGTGTTCTCGCCTCGACACCTCACCTCTCACGCTCGAAGTAACACACGCAGCTCGCACGTCCGCAACATCCCGCGACACATCCCCCCCCCCCCAAATAAGGGAGGCTGCAGTAACGCCGATGGGAAGCATGGCTGTTCGGGTAGCCAGTCGCCTCCGAATCTCTCTCGGTCATTATGTTACCGGTCTTGTTACGGTAAACCCGGGGTGTTAACGTCGACTATGCAGCCCCTCGATGTCATCGGCGAAATGACTCTCGAACGAGGGGGGCGTGTCCCCATAAATCAGGCCTGGAGCCTTGCGTCTGTTTGACGTTCTCGAAAAAAGACTGCAGTTATCAATTGCTTTGTTCTTTGTATAGCAACACTGATATTGGTGAGTTTAGTATAAAAATATAAGAATACAAGAGTACGGGGGCCTTACTTTTTGAAAAATATTGCATAATGTACGTAACGTATATTATAGTATTTTCATACATTTTCGTGTGCGATATTTTTCGAGAATACAGTTCCACACAAGGTCTTTAATATTGATATTGCATTCGAAGATACTAAGAAAGTCTCGATTATACGTAATAGTATTTTTGTACACTTTTATATGCGATATATTTTTTAAATACGGTCTTAGATTGGAATATAAGGTCTGTTTTTATTCCTGCATTAAAACACTTTTTTTCACTTTCGCTAAATATCAAATGTAAATATTTTATTTTAAGTTCTAAAAGTGTACACTAGTTTTCACTACCTATACGAAATAGACCTATAAAGTGCGGAAATCAACATGGCGCGTCGCATGATTTATCACATGGAACTTATTTAATTTTTTAAACAAAGAAAGAAGCTGTCAGAAAAACATTCTACCAGAATTATTAGAAACAATCTTAAATAAAAAAGATGCTACAACAGCATATAATTTAATATAATAAATACTTAATGAGATAAAAGTCTTGGAAGAATCTAACTGGTCTTTGAAATTATAAGAGTTACAAAAAATGCATTCAGAGTTTTTGGAATAATTAAAAAAAAAATTATACCATAATAACGAGATGTAAAATGTTGTTTAAAGTTACGATAATATTAATTTTCGATGCGTATTCTTTTGATTACGATTCCGATGTATTATACATTACCATCAATCTAAAAATCTATAGTTCACGTTACGTATACTACACATTTTTAATATTGGTACAGAGTAATAGAGTATTATCTATATCGGAACATGACCTTCTTTTAACAGAAACAGATATAATATCATCCTAACAATAATAATATACTGTTGCACTGACCACTGTACTGTAATAAAGAAGCGACAGCAAATATGACAGCTATAGGTATTCATGATGTAATATTAGGGGCCTTACATTCTCAAAGAATATCGCGTACGAAAATGTACGAAAATACTAGTTACGTTATATTATAGATTTCCCTAGTATTTTTTTGTATACGATATTTTCAAGAATAAGGCCTCTATAGGCTTATTCTTTAAAAGTGGTTTTTTATGCTGACGCTCATTTTCGTCAAATCACGCGATAAAAATTGAAAAATATTAAGCGTCAATTTTGATCATGTGATCTATTTTTTAACGCTAAAAATGAGCGTCGAGCGTTAACAAAAAAAGGCACATTAACTTTTAACAACGATTTGATATCATTATATGTCGTTATGCAGTTTTTGCACCATGTAAAAGTGCAACGACATCCCTAGTTAAAAATTGTCATTGAAAAGTTACAGAATAAATCTACAGGGCCGTGTTCGGATTTCCACTTGAATGCTTTTCGAATATCATGTCATCCTTGTGGTTTACCGAATATTAAACAAGGATGACAAGAGCAAGTGGAAATCAGAATAAGAAATCATCATTAAAAAACATTAAATTCCACTTACCGCGTTTCGAGGATTCTTATCATTTTTTCTAACAAATCTGTATCCTGAATATATTCCGTATAAAATCATTTTTTTACAATGTAAAAAAAAACGCGAGCGATTGTTGTGCACTACGGTTGTGCCAACCTTAAATAAAGAAAAACCTAATAAATGGCAAAGATAGCCAAAATGGGCGCAGCTAGTGACACAAATGATCACCCTACTATATGCTGAAGCGACAACGCGAGTAAAATATCAGAGTACTCTACAGAGGCGTATTGCAAACACCTTCTGATATCTTTGAAGATAATACTCGTGGAAACCTAAAAAGTGTTATTCTAAAAATTGTTTGTTTAAAGCTTTTTAAAATTTATTCTAGTAATAAATTTCGTATCCAGCTTAGTAAATATTCTCTGCTATATTGTAATTAGGATCATCGCCCATATTTTTTGTAAGACGTGTCGTAATTGTAAGACATGTCGTAAGAATTAGTCAATTACAATCAAGAATTGTGTCAAAAATGAAAGGTTATTATTTTTAAATTTTCAGCTTTTAAAATATTCTTTATAAGCCTTAAAAAAAATCGTTAAATTAATCAAGCACAATCTTTTAAATTAAATATTTTTGTCTACATCTAATTTTCCTCTTTTTGAAAGAATTCTCTCCGAGAATTAGATCTGATGACTTTTTTTAAAAAACGCATTAGAAAACAGTGCAAATTTTAATAATGACACTCAAAACACTTAACTTTCGGCAAAATTATGATAATCTCTGACAGAAGAACCAAATCTGATATTTTTTTTTAAACGTACTACAAGAAAGTTTTAATTGGTTTGTTTTCTGTTCCTGTACTAGACTGCACTAGAACTCTCTTTCTCGCTTTCGACAAATCAAACATATATACCTATATCTCACTTTAAGTTTCAAAAGTGTACACTAGTTTAGTCACAGAAAACAGACCTTATTTCAACAATTTTGATAGCTGTCGATCTCCGATAGGATAGTTGGCAGAATCTTCGGCAAAAGAGCCATTAATACAAGACTAATCGAAAGGTGGCAATCGTGTATAGAATTTAACATAGTACTGTTGACAGAAATACAGCAAAGTTTGTCAACTGCAAGCTGGCAAAAATCAAACAGAATTTGATGTAGTTTAATAGCAGAAATAAAGCAGAATCTACACTTGACAGATGTCTACTCGGTATCTGTTGCTAATCTACACAGATTCGAATATTGTAACAGAATCCGCGTTGACAGGATATAACCTTAATAATTAAGTTGATGTCAATTTATCAGTAATTACTGATTGAATTTATTGCGAATTTGTTGTTACATTGTAAATAATTTACTTACTAAAATATCTGAAAAAATATATATTTTCTAAGTAAATTCAACAAAAAATTAAAAATGTGTAAGATATATCCCTCAAAAATTCCTAATTATTGCAATTTCGTACAAATTTTAATTTAATATATTAATTTAATTATTATTAATTAATCTTTAATAGTCATATTTAATATTTAAGAGTCTTTATCTTATAATTCTATAATTATGAAAGAATTATGTTTTTTACATTAATTACTAGTAGAAAATGATAATAAATAAATAATAGCGTAAAAAATAAATATAAACAAATAATAATTTAAATTTGTTACATTAATTAATTATACATTAACTATATAATAATTTACATTAACTCTCTCTTGAATGTATTGTTATAAGAATTGGAAATTTTAAATAACTTTAACAAAACCGATAAAAAAATAATATCAATAAAAATCAAAGCGTTTTAATTAAAGTTTAAGTATTAAAAATTCCAACAGTTTTTAAGTAAATGACTTCAGCTACAATATTTACAGTTGTAGACCAATATTCACATTGTTTAAAGACCGTCTTAAATAATATCTTAAAATGCTAATACTATCCTCTGATTCGTGACATCTTAAGACTGCAGTACTTAAGACAGTTTTAAATATAAAAAAATACAGCTAAAATTGGTTCTAATAATTGTGAGGGAAATAAAAAAACAAGCGTTATTTCACTATACTATTTATCTACCCTATTATCTCTGAAAACATAAAGAACTTTTTGAAGACGAATTCCTTGATACAGAGCATACAGGGACATTAATAAACTTAATAAACTTATAAAAATTCTCAAGAATGCTCTCTAAGTTGTCTCATTCTGATGTAGAATGTATAGGATTGACTGTAAAACCTTATCATATTCTGTTGATCAGACAAACAGATGTTTGAAAACACATATCAATGTGAATATATGTTAAGAACCGCATTATATAATTGAAACACAACTCAATCCATAATTATGAAACATAGGTTGGAATCTATACACGATTTTTATTACGATAAGATAAAAATTTTAGATAAAGAGAAAGTTGTTTTGTTTAAAAGTTTGATCTCAGAGATGATTCATATACAAAAACAGAAACATGGCTTAAATTTACAAAACGATATTTTATCTCTGGATCTAATATATGTGAATATTATCGCGTGAATATATCTAATATATCTTAATATTATCGCAAAATCTTAATATTTTTATTTAAAAAATCTTTATTTTTTATTGTTTATTAAGTTGATTTATATACATCACAATTGGTTTGAGTTGATTATTACGTTTATAATCGAAATATCAGTACTGTTTTTCATGTAAATTCTTAATTTCTTTTAAATTTGATATTTTAAATATGTTTGAATAAATATATTTTTAATATAAATATATACAGTAAACACAGTAGACAGTTTGATAAACACTTGCGATTAAAAAAATTTTATTCTGACTATCTTTTTAATTCATGTAAGTGCGCATTTTTGTTATAACATAGTTTTTCATAAAGACAAACTCTAATTTGATCATGATCTTTTATTTAGTAATTTGTGGAATTTAATAGATATAAAATTGACCAAATATAGATATAATAATTATTCTTGACCAGCTTACTCTCCACCGTAGGACCATTAACTCATTGAATTCTAATATTACTGACTAATTTAATAACTGCGTTGTCTTACCTGCGAATATAATTTTTTAAGATAGGATATTATTTATTACACTGAGGATCCAAAATAAGAACTTGTTTATTTTAATAAAGATAATTTTACGTTAATAACTTGTATTGACTTTAAAAGATATTTTATTTTATTGATTTTATTTATTCATTACACATATAGAGCTTGAATCTATAGACTAAATATCAGCCATAATCCGTCCTTATTTTAAAACTGTCTTAAGAAATGTCTTAAAATGCTAATACAACTTTTTGATTAGCTTATGATGTCTCAAAATTGTACTTAATATGATTTATGAATATCGGCCTTACCAGTATAAAGATATCAGTATAAAGTGTGTGTAAACGATAATAAATCTAGAATTGAGAAATAATATAGGTACATCTCACACGCAGGTATATACTCGTATAATTATTTATTAAGGGCTCAATCCGGTAGCCGAAACTTGTAATTTATTTAAACTGAGTTTTTATTTTATTATATTTTTTCAATTTTACTTTTCTCTATTTATAATTTATTCTTTCTAATTTGTGTGACAATTTAAAAAATGTACTTGACTTTTACTTCGCCCTTTATTTATTATATATAATTACCCATAAAAACAACCCACGCAAATAATATAGAGTTAATGTGTTTTTGACGTTCTTACGGAATTTACGGAATGTAAATGTTTTGTGGAAGCTCTCGGATCTTGTTTACAGACTAAATCTGGATTTTGCTGTTTTGTTGTATACGCAGACGGAAGTCGAGGACACGAGTGGCGATGGTGCATGCGACAGCGGCGTCGGCGGTCCCAACCTCGCTTGTCCTGAGGGTACCAGCGGGCTGGTTGTCGGCCCGGAAACATCGCCGAGCGTAATGGAGTGCGGTGGATGCGGCGAGCGAGTACGCGAACGAACTATCCTCTGCGTAGGCGGACGTACGTGGCACTCCAGGTGTCTGAGGTGTAGCGCTTGTGCCAGGCCATTGCACGATCAGCACTCGTGCTTTCAGAGAGGCATGCGAGTGTACTGCAGGCATGACTACGATCGGTAAGTCGACCATCGATTGGTACTTTCACCTGAAATAATACTCGCGTTACTTTTTTGGTTGGACGCGATTTGATTGGACAATTAAATCGGCTCAACGAGTTATACGTGTCAACAGAAAGAGAACGAGGCGGATGGAGAGAGAGAGAGAGAGAGAGAGATGGAGGGAGAAAATAGCCGCTTCTTTTTGTTCGCATCGCTGAATGAATAAGTGGAATATTTTTGTTGCCGCGCGATGCGCATCGATAGCGATGTAAGACGTACGGTCGTGGAGATCAAAGTCGACGGAACCCGCGGTGACTCGTCGATTGTACGGAAGGCTTCGGGCGCAGCCTGCCCAATGTGTTTATCCAACTGTCAATCAGTTACTTCAGTCACCTGGGTCTCTTGCACCAACCGAGCTCCGACATGAGCCCGTCTTGATATCCGATCTGGCGATGGCGAACGTCTGACGTTTGATTTCATATTAAATTCATACACGCGTTATCGCGCAACAAGAGTACTCCTGCGAGTTAAGCAGGAGGGGGAACAAATCGCGCGGTCGCGTCGGAATAAATTAATTTTCGTTTTCTCGCCTGCGCGAATTGAATACGGTACCCTCGTTAATTACTGCACACAAGAGCGGTCCCGAGTTTTCGACGCTGGCTAACTCGGGCGAGCTGCTCGGGTCCGACAGTATGCGGGAGGTCCGAAGGAATCTGCCGCGTAATTTTTTTGATTCGTGCTTTCTGCCTGGTAACGCTGCCATTCGATGACCCGATCGTCGGCGGGATCCCGACGCGACCTGTGGACCCTGTAGACCCGTCGACAACCACCGCCGACAACCGCCTCCGAGAGAACCGTCCCGTCTCCTCTCGCGCGATAATGGACAAAACGGCAAGAAAAAAAGATGGGAAAAAAAAAACAAGAAAAATACAAGCAAGCGGGATCTTCAGAGTAAAGTATCGGACGTAAGATTTCACTTCGCCTTCGCGTCTATCTCCCATCTCGCATCGACATTGCAGCTCCCTTTCACGGAAAGAACAATTTTGCTGGAGTATCTAAAAATTTAGTTAGATACATCATACGGATTTGAAAATAATTTTGTTGGATCATTAAAACAATGTAGGACGAGAGATGAGTAGTGCTATAGAAAGTTTAACACTCTCAATGTTTATTCTTGTATTTATTCTTGCTGACTCAATTTTTCTTCGCTGTACGAACGAAGAATTAGTTTTGTTTTAACAATTTTTAATCGTAGATTTCATTTTTATTTCATGAATATATTTGGGAGAAACGTTATTGTTTAGATTATTTTTAAGACTTTACACTCGTTTTGCGTTCTGCAGACTGCAGCGTCTTTATTCTTCAAATTTAATCTTTTTTTATTATCTTTATTTAATATTTTACAACTAACTTTATTGTTTTTATTGTTCAACATTGTAACAACCAGCTTAAATGTTCTACATAATTATTTTGGTGGTTCAATAAAATTATTTTTAGAGTTGTATTTACGAGGACAATTTGGAAACTTCGTAGCCTAATCATAAATGGTGGTAATATATTTGAAATATGGGCACATGGTAAAGAGACGTCTGTCTTATATATATAATTTTAAAGTTTGAACTTGTTCTTGTTAAGTAGTAGTTTGTTGTAAAAGTTAGTTTATATAAATAATAATATGTAGATGTCCATAGTAAAACCATAGTAACATTAAACATCATGCCACGATTAATTTTTTTAACGGTTAAACACCCATAGAAATATTTAAAGGCTGCCGCAGACAAAATTTCTGTAACAGTAACCTTAAGACGAACAGTGAACTTAAGCCGATGAGCCAATCAGGATACTACTTTAAATCTATGTAATCTAACGGAAATATTATAGAAATAGCAGTAAACTTATCCATATGGCGAGTTTTAATTTGGTTGAAATCCGCTTTATTGCGAGGCTATGGATAAGTTCATTGTTATTTCCATTTCTGTTAGATTACGTAAATCTAAAGTAATATCCTGATTAGCTCATCGGCTTAAGTTTACATCTTACGATCACTGTTGCAGAATTTTGTGTGCGGCAACCCTAAGGAGATGAAAATTTTGTGTGTGTGTGTGTGTGTGAGAGAGAAAGAGACAGAGACAGAGAGAGAGAGAGAGAGAGAGAGAGAGAGAGAGAGAGAGAGATAGTGCACCATTGTATGCAACATAATATAAAGAAAACTTTATATTAAAAATAATTAAAAAAACTGAATAATTACTGTAAACAGCTATTTTGAGGAACTTCAAGAAATGGATTTCCGTGGTTATGTAAACGCATTGGAATATAGCTGAATGAAGTGTATTATAGTTATAAATATTGAAAAATAAAAGTAATTTAAAACCTAAAATTGTAGGAATAATATTAAGATTAAAATTAAGATTAAAAACAGAACCGTTTATACGAATAAACAATTACGATCAAAGTTAGACGTTAGACTGATACGCGTATTTTAAGTAAAAATTTTCATCTTAGAATAATTGCGCTCCAATTATACTTTCGAATTTTCAGCACAATCAATCCGAAATATTAAGCCTCCCAAATTTAATTAGATCGTTAATTTGATATTACTAACATCCTAAAAACTATAAAGAATTTATTGCGAAAAATGTTACCTCAGTCGGAATTTAAACCGATCTCCAGTATTCTGTGCAGGGATCACCATTTGACCGGTGCCTTGGGAATACTAAAGTTGTATGACTTCGTCATACAATCATATGTTAAGTCGCGAAGTTTTTTCAAATTGCCTTTGTAGCTAAATTATTATAGATACTTCAGCAAAACCTTCCTTTACGTACACGCTCTCTTCGAAAAAAATCGGCGCGCTGTGTGACACACCATGTGTCGTAATCGCGGACAAGAGTCGCTCGAAATTCAAATCCTTCCCTAGCTTCCGACGTGGGCGTGACGGGGGATCACCTTTAGCGCCAGGACAAGGAATTAGCTGCCTCTCTTAAAAGGACAATAGGATTAAGGCGCGTGTATCGGCAGATCAGAAAAGTTTAATCTCGCCAGACGTCGCGCGATAGAATCTACATGGCGTTTCTAACTCTCTTTGTTCTCGATCTGCATTCGAAAAAAAAAATAAATAAACGTACAAGATTTCAAGGAGGAGGCGTCGCTATGGAGGGCACACGTGCCTCTTTCGATAAGCTCGAAGTGAATAAAGCTATTTTCTTCGCCGTGCGTGCGGAAGTGCGTTATCCGGACTACTGACGATCCCGAGAGCGAGGGATTTTTCGACAACATCCACAGGGCACAGGGTGCGGTGGGAGCGAGGGAGAGGGTGATGATGACCACCGGGATAGTCGCGTGGCAATCCATAAGGTATTCGAAGCGCGCCAATGTACGCAGCGGGCATTCGCAAACACAATCCACATAAATGCACAGTGCGTGGGGAG
>NW_017305694.1:524506-527610 GCF_001594115.1 Trachymyrmex septentrionalis
CCTCCCCATCCGCGTCCCATTCATCCGATCGTGCTCGTGTCTCCACAGCCATGGTACACGGCTACCGTTTGCGGGGCCCTATCGCACGAACGCGCGCATTTATACTGCGCCGGTATTATTAGAATCGATCTGACGGATTTACATGCAAGTACGCGATACACTTTATTAGAGATCGCGGCTCGCAGCCGGCTCCGCCGGCGAGGATCTCGACGGTGCGGTGTACGGACCGTCGCAACCTGTATAATTCCGACTAATTAATGCACGAGGGCTATTGTATAATTCTTCGATCGTTTTCTCGCGCGCAACCGAGGGGGTTAATTAAAACGCAAGAGCGTTCGAATTACGAGCGCGCGGATATTGACCGGAATGCGCGAAGGGAATCTCGAAGGGAACGATACTTTGCGCCGCGCGATACTTCTCTCGCAGATCCAAAGCTCCCCAAGCTGAGAGGGAGGAACGAAGAGCGAGCGGTCGAAGAAATAAACGGCCGCGAAACACGCGCCGACGGAGACCACTTGCTCCTCGACACGAATACCTCTTCTCTAAAGTCTCTTTTCTTCCTCTTCTCTCGAGCTACCGCCCGTCGGCCTTCGCTTCTTCCTCTCCTTCGTCGCCGTCCACCGAGATATATTCGAGCGGTTATCATTACACCCCTCGTGTACTCGTTCAATCGAGTGTCGAGCGAGTCTGGCTATATTGGCTGTCGTTATAATGTATATCGGAAAATAAATCCGAGACACACCACGCGATACGTATACTAACACTTATAAATGATATACGCCTGGCGGCAGTTTACGCAGTTAAGCACGAGTACGAGTTACGCTTCTCGTGTTTTGCAGAACTTTTGGAGCGAAGTGCGCGAAATGCGGGCGCAGCGTGGGCGCTGGGGATTGGGTGAGAAGGGCCAGGGAAAGGGTTTATCATCTGGCCTGCTTCGCATGCGACGCTTGCTCGCGTCAGCTGTCGACCGGTGAGCAATTCGCCCTCCTGGACGCCCGATTGCTCTGCAAGGCGCACTATCTCGACGTCGTCGAGGGCAACAACACCTCTTCCGATGGTGAGAATGTCGCACGAACGAGTCATTGTTGCACACGTAAAGACGTAGTCTATTTTAGCGTAAAATAAATATTGCGAAAACACACGATTTCAAAAGTATACATACGTGAATAACATAAAATCTTCGAATTGCGAGTAAAAGTAACGCCCTTTGTTAAATTTATTTCTTTAACATCATCAAGCAATCTTCTTCAAGTATTTGTTGTAACGATTAAATTAATTTGATTAACCCTAGAATGCTATCGATATCGAATGATACAGTATTGTAATCCATGATTTTGATACATTTCACACTTTCAATCACGAAATATTTATAATCTAAATCATTGCAAACTAAATAATTTTATTGTGGATCGGCGAACCCTATTTGGGATCACTCTCTTTTACTTTAAAATTATTTCCTCGTTTTCTTTTAATTTTAATTTTGCAATTCTGAGACCAGAATTGAATCCAACGATTCCGAAAATCTTTAGAGAATAAGATCTTCCGTAAGTTATTTTAGAAAACTCCGATCATCAAAAAGTTAAAAGGAAAGATAAAAATAAGCATATTATCAAATTCTCAATCTTGTTGACTATCGAAGGCATAATTTAACGCTCACTTACATATCAAACTTACGATAGCATTCTATGATTAAAAATTCCATGGTTAAAAATATATTGTTCGTGATCCTCTATTTTGCTGTATAAAATGCGCACCGATTGAGATAGATCGCGTAATAGTGTGGAAGGTAGGTACGGCTAATTGGTACTTTCGCAGAAGGCGGTGACTCCGAGAGTGGTCACAAGGGCGGCAATAAAGCGAAGAGAGTTAGGACCACTTTTACCGAGGAGCAGCTCTCCGTTCTCCAGGCGAATTTTCAATTGGATAGTAATCCTGATGGGCAGGACCTTGAAAGGATAGCGCATGTAACTGGACTCAGCAAGAGGGTAACGCAGGTGTGGTTCCAAAATTCTAGAGCAAGGCAGAAGAAACACCTCCACACCGGCAAAATGAAGGGACAACACGGTAAGCGAAACATCAGGTCAAATTCATTACACTTAACATCAGGTCTTTCCGTTAATTTGCTTATATTGCTTGAAATTCCCAAAAATTGTTGCGCTTAAAACGAGACAGTATAGTTCGATTTTAGAGAAAGAGAAAGTAAAAATTCCGAATGTCACGAGTGCAAGCAGCACGACCTCTATTTCCACAAAGATACACAATAACTTGAATTATCAACATCGGTGGAATGAATTTTTGCAGTGCACCAATCGCCACCGAATTCCACCGCGTCGCCCAACGATTTCGGTCGTCACATCAACCTGCATCTAACGTACTCGTTTCAACATCAGCAACAGCACCAACAGCAACAACAACCGCAGCTTAGCCCAGCCACGTGTAAGAGCCCGACAGGCTCCATTTATCACAATCATGGTAAGAGATCGTTCGCAATATCCCTGAGTGTCGGGGAACTTTATGAAAGATTCTTACTGCGTTCAAAGACTTCAGATTGGGAAAATTCGGCAATCAATTAGAGATTGGACAGGATCGTACATTTACGTGTAATTGCGATTCCATTAACTCTGTTCTCAGGGTCGGAGCAATCGATGGACGAGCTCTCGCAAGACTCGATGCTACTATCTATGCCGAATGAGGTTTAATGGCGATTTCAATTATATTGTAAATACTCGGCGTTGCTTCGAAAAAGCGTCAGAAGGTAGAGGTCGAGGAAGCACCATTCAAATGCCCGGTTATCGTATTTTATTTATCCTCAAGAAAAGTGGAAAATTCACTTCGTCGCGCTCTTCAATGACGCACTTTCGAGTTACGCTCGCAACATATATCTTGCGCTCTCGGTGTTAAATCTTACTGGAACCAGTATTGTTCCGTGTTACACGCGAAAAGATATATACGTGCGCACGCGTGAATTCTCGCGCACGCGTATGCGTGTGCGCGCGCGTGCGTGCGTGCGTGTGTATGTGTGTGTGTACAGTATGTTTGTGTGCATGTATGTGTGCGTATGCGTGTGTAACTTTGTCTGCAATTTTGAATCGATCTGTCTGCCT
>NW_017305694.1:527710-529018 GCF_001594115.1 Trachymyrmex septentrionalis
GGGCATGTATGTGTGTGTATGCGTGTGTAACTTTGTCTGCAATTTTGAATCGATCTGTCTGCCTACCTCTTTCTTGGTTGTGTGTGAATTGTGATTTTGTACTCGTTCTTTCTCCTTCATCTCCCTCTATTCTTTCTTTCGTATCGGTGCCTGATGCAACCAGGAGGGAATCGCTTTAACGAAGCCTTTAAAGCGAACATAGGCGTAAAAGAGAGGCGGATACGTAGGACACCTATTATGAATCTATTTGGAAATGGTTCCGTTCGAAATGATTCCGTTTCTCGTCACTTGATCTATTGTATAGACATTCGAATTGTATCCAAAATTGTATCAAAAAAATTTCCAATTTTGGACATGTTATTTGAAAAAGTTTATTAAAAGTTTGTTAATTCTTAATGTATAATTAATTTAAATATATAATCATTTTTATTATATTATAAATAATGACAGGCTAATCTTCAGCATGTTACAGATTAAGTTATTATGTTATTAATATGTATTAATAAATAATATATAATATTACTTAATGTAATAATGTATTAAGTAATACTATTATTAGCATGTTCCACAAAATTATATGATGAAAATTAACTTGCCATTTATTTACGTAAAAATTATTATATTTAAGATGAAGATTAACACATAATTATCTTATTTCATTATTACACGTTATAATTTTATTTTTTTTTTACATATTTTTGTGTTATCTTTTTTATTATAAAATTAGAAAATAAAAATCATTTTTTTACTTACATTATTTGCCACTCTATCGCTATGACGCTCAGAATTTTTTCAAAATTCGCGAGTCTAAACAATTCTGATCGGAATCGCGAACAGTTACATAATAAGTGCCCTGAACGTAATCGCCGTTTCGTCGTCGACGGAATTTCGTTCGCGTCGCGTAGCAATGCTTGAAATGAAAGTATCTTTCATAGTAATCTCAATAGTCATGTAAAATCATTCAATATGAATGTCCTGTGATGTAAATATTGTAAACTAAACGTATATAAATATATGCGATTGCACACGTTGAACAAAAGAATGACCTTTGTTTCTTGATCAATCCAATTTATCCAACCATCTCCCTCCGGATATTTCCCGTGCGATATTCTTTCGAATTATCTGTGGCATTTGTAATTGGAGAAGTGGGTAATAATTAAAGGATAATAATTGCAACAATTAACAATAAAAGGCGTTTTATTAATAACAATATGGTTTATTTTATAATATTGCAGCGACAAGTATGCGATATCAATCTGGTCTTCATCACGCTTCTCTCTCTCTCTTTCTCTCTCTCTCTCTCTCTCA
>NW_017305694.1:529311-558400 GCF_001594115.1 Trachymyrmex septentrionalis
CTCTCACACACACGCGCACGCGCGCGCGCGCGCACACACACACACACACACACACAAAACAATATTCCTATATCTGCCTACAGAAGACATATGTACAAAAACTACAATTCGCTCTATATACAATTTCGTATTATAAGTGTTAAACGATATCTATGTCAAAACTTCGAAAAATGGACGAGACACTTTAGTCACTCCTCCTCCATTTTGCATCGTCTAAGAGATTTTATTCACCATCGCAGACGGATGCAAATTGTTTTACACGCTCAGAATAAATAAGCTTAATCTAATTTTAAATACGAAAAACTTGTACCTTTTATACGTTACATATTATATTAACGATAACGCGCGCTTATTTTACATCTTGAGAAATATATACAGATTAATTCGCCTTAAGAACTCATATGTAATTGTTAATTGAATCTAGTCTCGTTATACACTTTTAATCTAATTTTTTTGTGCGGAATATAAAAAAAAATGAATATGACATTTCGATTTTGTAAAATCTTGTTACGATATTTGTTGTATGTTTTTTGTATAAATCTCTAAATAAATTATGTCTCCAAATCATTGCCGCTGAAAGCACATGCAGTGCGGAGGGTTAATACCAATAGCTTCGTGGAAATTTATATTGACTTATCCCGCGGGATGACAGAATTGGGCCTGCAAATGATTCGGCGTCGTCGGTGTGAGCGGAGTCAAAGGTGTAAGGGGCGTTAACGGGCTACCTGGACTCTCGCTACCGGCATTGCTGGCCTGATAACCACCGAGATAAGCGCCGACCACGTTGATGCCACTGGGATACAGGTCGACTGGATGATGGTGCATCGGCGGCGAATGATGCACTGCAAGCACACGAAAATAGGCTTTTTGAATCCTCGAGGGATATTACCCATAATGCGAGTTATGTAAAAACACAACGAGTACTTTAAGATTCTAGTAGCATCATTATCAAATCAACGATCAATTTAACTTGTAATATTATTATTACAGTTTATTACTTTAGTTTGTGATTGCGTTTTCAGTTCAACAATAATCGGCGCGCAGTTTATGTAACTGAAAGATATGTTTAAAATTTACATAGAAATATTATTATTATTATTATTATTATTATTAGACACTAATACCTCGACGTATTTGGCACTTTCTTCTTTTACTAAAACCTCATAATAGCGCGCGCTCGGAACATAGTATTGGCTGCATTCAGCAATGAAAACAACTTTGCTAATGTTAAATTTCTTGTTGTTAAAATTGTTTAATATGATAAGTCTTACCCTTAGTTTCTTACTGAATCAAAATACATAAACCAATCATATTAAAAAAATTATATAATAGTTATGCTGCTTTCTCTGAATGCGGCCAATAAAGTTGTCTCCATTTCACTTTTAAAATTCAAAGCTCTATTCTATCACTAATCTCTATTCACACTCAGAGCCGCCAAGTAAGTTTTTCACACGTGTGGAATGGAGGGATCTGGTTAAAGCTAAATTTAAATAATAATAAATTTATATATTATACATTTAAATAATAAATATGTCAATAAAAATAAATCAAGTATACATATGTATTTTGTTTTTTTTCAATTATTTATTTATTACGAACGTAGCCTCGTCAAATATTATTTTTATTTATAAATTCATTCGTATACTCTTATAAATCTATCATTCTAGTCTTTTTCTTAAAAAAAATTAAATACGACAACACTATTCAAACGATTTTGAAACATTATCAAACGTATACACATCTGTTTTCACATCAAATGTGATCCTTTGCTACATTTGATTGGTTACCCAGAGGAAAGGAGATTTTGTCAAGAGCCAATCAGAGCGTATTGTTTATTGAACCAATACCACATCTTATAATTTGCTTGTTAAAAATTTAGACTAGATGTAGTTTGTCATGAAAGTATAACACATATCAAATTCACATGTGTAGAGTACTCCATCATTTCACAGATCGCTAGCTTATGCACTAACATGCGTTTAGCGCATATAAAAAAAATTGTGTGCACTATTTCGCTATTATTACGTTCAATTATGTATTCATATATCTTGTTTAATTTATCACTACTTACTCTGAGTTTTGATCTTGCCGCTGTGCTTCTTCTGCCTCGCCCTGGAATTTTGAAACCAAACTTGCGTGACCCTCTTGCTGAGGCCGGTCACCTGGGCTATCCTCTCAAGATCCTGTCCGTCGGGATTGCTGTCCATCTGGAAGTTAGCTTGCAGGACTGCAAGCTGCTCCTCGGTAAAGGTCGTCCTCACGCGTTTCGTCTTGCTGCCTTTGCCACCGTGCTCGGAATCGCAATCCTCCGATGACGAAGTATTGTTACCCTCGACCACGTCCAAATAATGGGCCTTGCAGAGCAGTCGGGCGTCCAGAAGCGCGAATTGCTCACCCGTGGAGAGTTGACGGGAGCAGGCATCACAAGCGAAACATGCCAAGTGATAGACTCGGTCTTTAGCTCTCCTCACCCAATCCCCAGCGCCCACACTGCGCCCGCATTTCGCGCATTTTGCGCCGAATGTTCTGCAAAAAACGCAAACGGTAGGGATTTCTCCCATGTGAAAGCCGCACGTGACGAAGTCGCCATCAACTTTCGAACGTGCGCGAGTGTTAGAAAAGTTAATCGACGTGCGTAATCAATGACAAAGGGAGTCGGCTCGACCGATCGATGTACTGGTGTATACTGCCCATTTATCACCTCACTTTACTGTCATTCATCGTTCATTGATTCATGCGAGTCTCTCTTTTTTGACGCGCGGCTACGAATGGACTCGGCAATAAACGCGGTTCTCTCGCAATGCATATCGAATTCAGTCGTGCGGACACCGACCGAAAAAACTATTTTTATCCGGTCGACGGCAGGTTCATTCGAGACCTCCGAGAACGCGAGGACCCGGCAGCAGTCCTGTCCTCATTAACATACTACTCAGCCACTCGGTGTCCTGCCGACGCGATGCGACGAGGCATCGGAGCCATCTCGGTTTAAGGATCAGTATCGCGATTCGAGGAGTAGATTACGTCGAGATTATTTCGATGTCTCAGTTGTGCGGCTTCCGACCCTATACAAATGGTGCGATTTCTTTGAATCCATGCCGACGAGAGATGCGAGAAGAGAATCTAGTGCTAAAAAAGAGAACTCGAGAGAAAGAGATCGAAGAAAGATAAAGAAATTATTATCATCACTGGGGACAACGATAGAACAGCGCGAAGAAAACTAAAACATGAAATTCAGCAGAGGTTATGCCATGCATACGGGAGCATATGCAAAAGAAGAAAAGAAGAAGGAACGGAAGAAGGAGGAACGAAGTGGAGGAAAAGAAAAAGGATCAATAAGAAGCACAGACATATAGGAAAGAAGGAAAGAAAAAGGAAGGGAAAAAGAAAAAAGGAAAGAGAAGAGGAACAGCATAGAGACGAAGCAGAAGTAGAAGAATGCATCAACCGATCGACCATGGCGTTATTGTATGGAAAAATATGGTAAGCTCATGGAAGGATTAGTCTTCGCGTCTGCATAGTCATCGTCGCATGACGCGATGTTTTCGGGGGAGGGGATATTATTGGTTATGGTGATCGCGCAAAGGGCACGCCTAGGAGCTAGTTTGTACCGATCACCAACGATCGCTCTATGATCCATCCTTTTTTGACCATTTATTTTCTAGTTTAGAGGGGATTATCGAAGTAACTACAAGATCCCGATCAATATCAACAAGATTTATAATTATGACCTAGAGAAAGTGAAAATCGTAGAATAAGTTGAAGGGAGTTGTAAAAATGTAAAAGCGTCAAAATATTTCCTTTACATTTTGTTCTCTTATTTTCGCCATCTAGAAACTTTATTTATGTTTCTGTCACTCTCCCCTTACGTTATATTTTGCTCTAATTTTTATTTTTGCTAAGGTAAACATTGACTTAATATATTGATATTCAAATCTATTATCATGGATAAGATTACCAATTATTAAATGTAGCATTCCCGTGGATGCGCAATATCAAATGTAACTAATCAGAAATTGGCAAAATTAAATGTAAGCAAATTCAAATGCAACCAATCAGAAATTGGTTCAAAATCTTAAAAATCAATATAAAGTCATTAAAAAATTAAAAATTGATCCTAAATCAATTTAACCACCATTATGGTCTATAGATACAGATCTTACACACACATCGTTACTTTTCTTTTTCTTAATAAAAGTAAAAAAAGAAGATAATAGGTGTGATACACCTATGTGTCAAGTCAAACTCAAATCCAGTCAATACTCAAAATTACAAATCTTGAACAACATTGATCTCGATTATTTCGAAGTTAGCGCCTATTTATTATTGTTAGTACGTTCTCTTTCACTCAAGGAACCTTCCTACGCGTTCCTGAAAGAAGTGAGTTTGATGACACTGGCTGCATTCAACAGAAAAAACAACTTTGCAATGTTCTAAGATTCTTTCATATAATTAGTTTATATATTTAAAAATTATAAGATAATCAAATTATAAGATAATCAAATTCCTGAATGAATAAAAAAACAGGCTGCTGGGAATTCGCGCTACAATATAAATAAAACTTGAATATATTCACAACATTACATTATCATGTGTATATATTTCGGCGAATCTTTTAGCCATGTTCAACTGTAATTAATCTACTATACTAATTTTGTATTTTGCAATTAGTATACTGCTTTTACTTACATTTAAATCCAGTGAGGAGCTAAAAGCAAGAGCCTATATTAAAGAATCTTACAACAGTTGCAAAGCTGTTTTTTTTTATGAACGTAGCAACTGAAAAAATTTCCCGACAAGATCTTCCATCGTAGAAACATGAATGTGTCATTCGATGAGTGTCGCCTCAGGTAAATAGTAGCGCTCGCTGTTCTCCCCGCGTTCATCCTTCTACGGTTTCATACCCCAGAAAAGCCAAGACTTAACGCACCAAGGAGGGCAAGAGGGCGGACGAGGGGATCCTGTGTATCCGGCGGCGACGAGAGAACTGGTATTGGGTATCTATAAATCTTCAGGGCCGTACGCGCGCGTCGGCTACCAAACGGCCCCGCCCTAATTTATTCATTTGTTCTTCCACATAGGCGGGCCCTATAAGTCAACAGGGGATTAAGTTGGGCGCTCGCTGGTATGAGACGCTTGCGAGAGCATGATCGAACCCCGCCGGCATACGAATTGCGATTGAGGATTGAGAATTGCGAAGTACGCGTCGGGCCGATCCAAGTTAATTGCGTCTCGGTAGCGTAGAACAGCTAATCATAATTTACGCAGCAATCCTTATATAGATGTATCCCATACAGTACAGATCATTTCAGTAATATTGCAATAACACTCCATAGATCACTCCAGTAATAATACAGGAACATTGCAACGTCCCAGTAACGTTTTCAATAACATTACGACCTTCCAGTAATATTACAGCAACGCTGAAACGTTCCAACAATATTGTGCAATAACATTGCAAATCTTGCAGCAATGTTGCTACAAACTTTTGTGCTGTACGAATATTTCTGGTGAACGATAGATACCGAAGAAGAACGACGATCGCGTAAAGGAGTTGTTGCTCCAGTATGTAATTGTGTTATTCAATCCCACGGATGTTTGGTCAACTCAAAGAACTGCGATCATTTGCTTATATCTCGAGTGTCCCGGCAGCCGCGAGGTATGCGGCCTTAAGTGCCGGCAAGGTGAAGAAGATAACACCGCGATTACGACGACAGGTGGTCCTGACGTCGTGTTGGGCGATACAAGTCGTTTCTACGCTGATCGTACCGATTCGAAAAAACCGGAATCCCACGGGCTTCGCCGAGGGAAATCGCTAATAGAGCGATTTTTGCCGCATACAGGACCACGAATCACTTCGACGTCTGAGCTCTTCTTTTTTCGGTCGAAACGTACGAAAGCGACGAAAGCGGGGAAAGGATTGGGGGGCCCTGGACGTCGGGGAATAGGGGGCGCACGGGCCCCGGGGGTCGGGTGAATATTTATTAATTTCAAAGACCACTCTATTTCTCTCTCACTCTTCCCCTTTCTCTCTCTCTCTCTCTCTCTCTCTCTCTCTCTCTCTCTCTCTCTCTCTCTCCGCTCCCTCGCTCACCTGGAAGAAAAGAAGTACCGCGCTGGCTCGCACTCGGATGAAGGCGGGAAGAAGGAACGGTTCGAGGATCGCAGCTGGCTTCGGTGCCTTACGAGGCGAATTCCTCAGTCCTCCGGAACACTGACACTAGGCAGTCCCATCTCGAGTGACTCGGCACCCACATACACGTACGCGTATATTTGGTATACGGAATCACGAAGCGCGAAGTAACCCGCTTTCGGGACATTGATAAATTAATGATAGCCGGGCAATTCCTTCCCCGCCAGCTATATCGTACACATCCTAGCGTGTTATTTTTTCGTATCGTCGGGCCTTTCGAGCCCTCTCTCTCTCTCTCTCTCTCTCTCTCTCTCTCTTTTACCTCTCTCGTTCTCTCGGGCATCACCCGGACAGAACTTGAGAAATGCTTCGTGAGTATCGCGTAACGAAAGATACGTCTAAGGTATATAAACGGATTACGCGGCGTCTTAGGGGAGGGCAAAAATGACGCGAAGGCTCTTTCTCTCTCTTTCTCTCTCTCTCTCTCTCTCTCTAGGGAGTAGGCGTAAAAGCCGAAGCGAGAGGATCTCGCGAAAGAATATCTCAGGATTCTCAGGATAAAAGTATTTATTTTTTTCCGCGTTCGCCGCGTGCGCGCGCGAGACAGTGAGACGTCGAGACGTCAACGTGACTCCGCAGCTCGTGCTGTGCGTGAGCATGCGTGATACACGAATGCACGGTGACGTGAATAGCCGACTGTACGTGCGGTCCGCGCGGGCAGAGAGGGAAGAGGAAGAAGAAGAAGAAGACGAGGAGAGGCAGACTACATTGGAAGACATTAATCACCCAATGGCGACTCTCTCGCGAGCGCACATCTCGGACACCCAATACGCGCGCTTATGGATGTCTATCGATGTAGAAATACCACATCCGTATAGCCTACACGCGCGGACAGGGCCACGTGACTCGGGGATACGGTACGCGCGATCGACCGGATCGACGGTCCATGCCCGTGTGCTTGTTTCCGCGCGAAGAACAAAGAATTCTTCGAACTCGGGAATAGTCACCTTGGTCACCTATGATGTGATTTTTACACTCTAGCAGCAAGAAAATGAACCTTCAGTGTCTTTAGCAGTTTTCTTTACTGAATACGATTATGTAACTTTTTCCTTAGGGTGGAAACATGAAAAGTGAGAATTTTTGCTATTGAGATTATGAAAAAATTTTTCACTCGTCACGTTTCTGCCCTAAGGAACATGTTACATAATCAATCCTCAAATCAAGAATTTTTATACGTATTTGTTTTATTTCTTCTTACTTTTCTTTGGAAAATATCAAGTATGTCTATATAGATAATGACTTTAGGTACTAATAAATTGTGTGTGTAGAACAATTAATAATATGTAATTAATAATAGTGACTTCCAAAGTTGATCTACGATGTACTCTTTGCTTCTTGTTTCTTGCTTTTTATCTCTTTATCGATTATCGACAGTTGTATTTCTTGTCATATGTTTCTTATCTCTTTTGAAGTTCATCAACTTTCAGGTCTAGCGACAAAACGAAAAAACGAGATCATAAACGTACGCAAGGAAGGCAAGAGGAAACGTTTGCAACTTCTCTTAAATTTTGGCAATAAGAAACAATTAAATTTTGAAAATTTTTGTAACAAAGATTATAAAACAATAAAATGAAGATTGACCGATTAGATTAAACACATGTAAGTGAAAAATGCCATATTCGATCAAGGCGAACTAGATTCTTCAGCCTAATAATTAATATTTCTTAATTCTTTTGCCTAAGTATTTCTTGTAAATTTATACAATTTCAAGTTCAAAAGCTAACTGTGCGCCGATTATTTGTCAGTTCCTAAACCATTCTAAACTAGCTGGAGTAATAATATTACAAATTAAATTGACAAGTAATTTAATATTATTGCTGCAAATAAACATCTTAGAAAGCTGTTAATAGTTCGATACTAACAAGCATCTTAAAAACTATAAATAATTTATTGTAAAAAATATTTATTATATATCCCCCCAGCCAGGATTCGAACTTGATCTCCTGAAAATTATAAAATTTATCTCCACGCTGAAAAGATTAGTTTTAATATAAGTATTTTAATAAGTTCTGTGTGAAAATAAATTCGTGCCCCTTTCCCCGGTTGGAATCCTGAATACGCCTATAAAAATAGAAAGCAAAAAGACAAGAGAAAAATATTATAAGGAACAAGAAACAGGAAGCAAAGCTTATTGTATAGATTAGCCTTTAACTAGGGTGTCAAAAATACATATAAATCTAACAATCGTTTATACCATAAAAACATAATTAAATGACTATGCAGTGGGTTAAAGGATCAACGGCGTGAAACTGAATATTTCGATAATACTCGACCGCCGAATTTTCGTCGAAGAGAATAAACGGGTTCGAGCTTTTTGTGTGATAATTCTCTCCCTTGGCGAGCGGCGATGACAGGGAGGAGAGTCGTGCGATTACGGTAACCGAGTCGCGTCCTCTTAAGCCAGGCTTTGATCCGACTCGATCTCGAATCGCGTCATCGGGGCGAGTCCGGGTAAGTTGCCCTCGACGAAGCGGGATGTTACTAGTAGGTTCACCGATAACATCCAATAATTTTTTCCTTCTCCCCATCCTTTCCATCTTTCCTCTCCTTCGTCACGCGATAGCAATACGCAGAATGCGGATCCGTGCACGGAGGACAGGTTGACCCTCTTCCTCCCTTCACTCCCCGCGGATCGAACGAACAGTACATCGAATGAGATATCAGGCGATGTCTGCGTCCAGAATCTAGGATAGATTTCCGGGCGCAGATTCTAATCACGATTGCCACTCTTTGTGACTTGTTCTATTAAAGCTCAACGGTCCTCCTGCCGGAAATCGATTGTTGAAAGATAATCATACGTTCGAGATTAAAATGTTCATAGTCATGACTTTTATTTCAGGACTATCTTATTAGTAAAATAATCTTAAGATACTAATATGCTCCCTGGCCGATATTCATAGGTCGATTCTTATGTTTAAGATCTTAAGTACAGTCTTAAGCTGTCAAGAATCAATCTGAAGGCTATATTAGCATCTTAAGACATTATTTAAGACAATTTTAAAATAAGAACAGACTATGAATAATATTCTCTGATTGGTTACCTACATAACGTCTTAAGATTATATATAAGATAGTTTTAAATTACAAGAACTAACTATATAAATCTTAGTTCTTATGTTAAAACCGTTTGTAGCTTTCTGATTGGTTCATGACATCTTAAGATTGTACTTAAGATGATGCTAAATAAGAATCGACTATGAATACAGGCATAAGTTAATCAGTATAAAAGTTGATTAAAAATGCATGCACGAACAATTGATAGCGATATTATGGATAACAATTCAACGATTTTCCCTTTTTCCGGCGGTCATCGGTGAACTCATCATCGCAGATAAATATAAGGATCTCCATTGAAGATAAATATAACAAATTTATAAATAGCTTGCAATTGTGTGTGTATGTGTGTGTGTGTGTGTGTCATGCTAAAGATTCGTAAATTTTATTTATCTGCATTATTATAAAACGTACGATATCAGAAAGTTGTGCCAGACTATTTTTACTAGTGATTGCAATGCGTCTTACGTTGGTCAAACAAGAAAATAACTTAAGACGAGACTTACAGAACACCACATAAACTTCCAATCTTTCGATAATAACCGAACATAGATTACAATTCGAACATGATTTTGATTGAGAGAACATTTTAATTATGGATGAAGAACCGTGCTATAGTAAACGTATAATTTCGGAAATGATATTAAAAATGTTAAAAAACAGGAAAATAGTTTAAATCTATAGACGGATACTGTAGATCTTCATAAGTCGTATTTGCCAATAATAAACAGTATATGACTTTGCATCACCAGTTTTGCGTTAATTTTGCGAGCCTTCGTTTAGTCGTCGCTGTTCTCTTGCAACGTTTACATGTGTTTAGTCCAACCATCTCGTTTAAATTATACAATTGACTCTTTTTAAGAACATTATTGACCACCACGTGATACATGTTTTTAACATTTTTATTGACGTTTGTATAAATTGTCTGGATTGTTCTCAAAAACATTTTTCACATTATTCATAGACTCATGGAAATTTTAATATTCGGAAATTTTATAATATAATTTTAATATTCGGTCGATCAACTGATTGGGAACAATTTCTGTCCGTCAACTTACAATTCATCGGAGATCATTATCATAACTTATCTTTATTTTTATTTTTACTTAGTATTGTCGTTTCACTATACTGCGATTTACGAATGCGACTATAATACATCTGAAGATGGCTCGATAAAGAAGCCGAAACATGTAATGAGACATTTTATATTGTTACACCATCAAGCTTATTAGAATAATGATATTGAGAATAAATATTATTATATTGATGTGTTTTTATTAATGTTTCACTGTTGTTGACTCTTATGTGCCCTTTACTTAATTTTATTTTTATTTTTACTTGATAAAATATTGACGTTATATATTAGTGGATTTGCCAGCATTAATTCTTATTGCTAAACGTCTTAAAAGTTTATATTCCCATACAAAATTCTGCATTAATAATTTACTTAAATATGTATATTATATAATTAGTAAATAGACGTTACTTCGCTGTACATCTGCTCATTGTACATCTACTCTAGACTTTAATTAATTATCACCAATCGTTACTGTCACTTTCTTGTAGTATTCTGTGTAGTAAGCTCTAAACTAAAGAAAAAGAAGATTATCAAATCAGACCTAACCGAAGATAACCACCGTGCTGTCGCAGATTTCTTTTCAAACCGAAAGAAAATCGAAAAAAGAATATAAAAATTTAGAGCAGCCAACTGAAGATTTTTTTTCTATATACCGGCAAATCATGAGAGATTCGTTCAAACTCCGAGACCTAAAGAGATGGCAACCGTGATTCTAATCGAATCGCTTGCCGTAAATGCGACTCTCCGGCCGGCGAGAGGCGTCAGAGAGAGAGATGAGGGTAAACTCGGCATGCAAATATGTTTACACTTACAAGGCGTAATCGTGCCTGCAGTAGAGTCGCATGCCGCGCAGGAAGCACGAGTGCTGATCGTGCAGGGGTCGTGCACAGGCGCAACACTTTAGGCATCTCGAGTGCCAGGTACGACCCCCTACGCACAGGACGGTGCGCTCTCGTACGCTCTCCCCACAGCCGCCGCAATCCATCTCCATAGCGTCGTATCCGTTATCGCTACCGCTCTTTTTCGCGACGGCGATATTGTTGTTGTTATTCGTGTTGTTATTGTTGTTGTTGTTGTTGTTGTTATTGTTGTTGGCCTTCGGGCACAGAACGCCGTCCGCACATTCGGACTCCGTCTCCATTTCAGTCTGCAAGAATGCGAAATCGTGTTAACACGTGAAGATATTCGTATAATAATACTTTGAAGAAATTGTAAGCGTAATATGTTACTTTTCCAATACGGTTTTGCAGAAGTATCTAAAAATCTAGTTAGATACAGATTTAAAAATAATTTTGTTGAACTATCGAAATAATCATGTAAGACGCTCAAACACTGGTTACTAAAATATCAAAACTTTTTACAGCATTGCATCTTGTTTGAGTTCCCCTACTTTCTAAATTCTTTGGAGTTGAATCTCACTTCTAATAAGTGGTTCAATTTTCAATCTTTAAAAGTGAGATTTCATTCTTCAGAATGACATTCAGTCTAAAAAGTTTTAGAAAGTACATAATTATTTTTGATGGGCCATTATAATTACAATATTCAATATAATTACTTTCAGATCTCATATCTATATTCGCAAATACTTTATAGATCTTACTCTTACAATCCATGTTTTATTCTGATGCACCGTGTGCTTTTAATTTAATATTTATTATTTAAATTTTACAACACTGAAGGAGACCAAAACTATAATCGAAACATTTGCAACCAACTTCTGTCCCACAAAGCGCCCTTGTGCAAACGTCATTTTGGCGCCTATTACCAGATGACCTTTTTTTGTTAAAGAACATTTCTATGAGCATCTGGCAAACTGGTTCATACGGAAGTACAAGTTGATACGGAAAATATATATATATATTTAAAGTATCAAATACAAACGCTTCATTCTGCGTTTGACTCTTATTCACCATTTATATCTTCCTTTCTTAATTCATTCTTAGAGCTTTTATTATTTCCTTTTTAATTATTGTTTCACATCTATATCTACTTGAATTTTTAGATACCTCAGCAAAATTCTTTACGTAAATATGCGTATCACACACATAAAAGAACAAGTAACCCTAAGTTGTAATTAACGTGATAACGTAGTTTACGGTTTACCGCATGTAAATCGCGAAAGAAGAGAAAATCGATTCACGAAAGACTTAAAGATGCAAAGCTGATTGCCGGGACAAGCGTCGAATTCCCGGAGAGACATCCGATTTCGGGGCTAGGACTCCGAATCTGCCGATTAATGCTCGGCAAAGTGAAATAATGGACGATTCACCGCTTCGGGGGCCGTAAGGGCGCGCCGAATGATAAATGATCCCTCGTGCCTCGTCGATGCATAATCGCGTATACGCAAATCCATCGGGATTGCCCGCGCGATAGTCTAATTATCCGCGGGTTCATGTCGGTGCGATCTTGAAGCGGATGCCAAAGCTGGCGCCAGTGCCGCCATTTTGTAACTTTTAGGCAGAGTTTCACAACTTACGGTTAACTCTTAACCGAGGTTTAACTTATTCATTATTTCTTTCCGATTCTAGAATTGGAAAGAGATAAGAAGCAAGAGTTAACCAAGGTTTAACTTGTCTCTTATCTCTGATCATGAATTGTGAAACTGGGCCTTAATGACAACTCACAGTATCGTTATATAATATACCTAACTTATATCATCATTGCTTTTATACCTAACCTATATGTATATAATATCTACGCAAATATGTATATAATGGCTACAACATAACAATATCGAATTATCGTTAAGAGTCACAGAATCGAGGTACAGATTATCAGTGAAAATTTTTCATTATTAAATCTGAGACACAATTGAAAAATGTAAGCAATAAAAGTAACGGATTTCAACATAAAAAAAAAGTCAGGTTGCATTAATTGGAAATCTGATTGAAAATCAGAATATTCTGATTGAATTTATTCGAAGATGAGATAACCAGAATTCGGATTGATATGTTCAGAGTCTTCTCCATTCATTTTCAACCAGAAATTCTTCTTAGTGAACCTATCAGAAAGCATGTATGTATATACAGAATACACAGTTTCTAGTAAGTTGGGATCTTTTATTCTCTATTTTTATCACCTATACTTTTCAAAATTGACCTTAGGGTTTAAATATTCAATCTTATCGCATCGACATATTCAATTTGCTTTTTTTATTGTTACACTGAAAGAATGGGCTAGAACTTTCCCTCTCGTTTTCGCCAAATTTTAAATATTATATATACGTACACCTATTCCGCTCTAAGTATAAAAAGCATACACCATGTACATAGTTTAGCTATAAAAAAACAGACTTGTTATCTCGCAATCTATTAGAGGACGTCGCGATTAATAATGATCGTTAATATCATCCACGTCCGCAATACTTTTTTTTCCGCTATCGATGCCAGGCCGACGGCGACGGTGCTCATTGTACGATGCGTCGCCGGAGATAAACGCGGAGATACCGCCTATCAGATCCGCGCGCGGATTTCTTTTGCCGTGCCCCGTCACGGCACGCGCGCACGCTGCAGATCGTATGCAGATCGTATGTGATACCCGATAATATTAATTGGCACGCGAGCAGCGCACAAGGGTTATTGTTCGCCCCGGGAGGCGTGCGATGAGTTAATTACCCCGAGCGACCAACGCTCATTCGCGAACTCTCCACTCTCATGCGATTTCTTCGCCGACCGACGCTTAGAGAACGAGTGATTCTTTCGAACTATCGAGGCTGCGTTCCTTTACTCTGAGTGAATGCCCATTTCCATCCAATGTAAATTAACTTTAATCTCGATTCAATTTATTCTTTATTTTTTCCAGATTCTAAAAATTAGAATAAGACAAAGGGTAAATTAAACCGAGATCAAAGTTGATTTACATTAATGGAAATGGGCATAAGAGAGTTAACTCATATGCCAATATTTATAGTCGGTTCTTGTTTCAACATAATCATTGTTAATGCTATGCATGCATCTTTTAGTATTCCGTCAGAGGTTTCCAATAGATGGAAGGAATAAAGTAGCATAAATATTCGGTATGCAATAGTGGCTTTCTCTAAAAAAAAAGAAAGATCAAAAATGAAAATTCCAGTTTATTACCATTCTCTAATAATGTGATTTAATTGTATACAAATTCTAGTTAATTACCATTCACTCATGTCATTTTGTGTGTACCGCTAATAAGACCTATAAGATTCTTGCCGTTGTAATGTTTACATGGTAAAGATGGTTTTGCCAAAGTATTTAAAAATTTAGCTAGATACAAATCTGAAAATAACTTTATTGAACTATAAAAATATGAGTGCGGATTTGATGTAGTTTACATAATTAGTAGGACGCTGAGTAAAATTCTAAATATTAAAACTCTTTGCAGCAATGCTTATTCATGCCTCAGATTTTTATGTAATTATTTTGAAGGTCCAAGAAAATTATTTTCAGACCTATATCTAGGTAAATTTTTAGATACTTCAGCAAAATCATTCGTTCCGTGTATACTGTTTTCTTTAAAAAAAAAAGAGAAAAGTAAAATTATTAAAATTCAGAATGATCAATCAGAGATTTTTTTCTATCTGCTAAAGAGCCGGTGATTCATTCAACAAGTCGGAGTCAGAAACCGGAAAAGTAGCAAGAGTGATGCTAATATAGTTCTGTGATTGCTTTATGACATCTTGAGACATTACTTAAGAGGGTTTTGAAATAAGAACCGAATATGAATACCAGCCCACGAATTAACTCACTCAAAAAACATTGTTTATTTGACTTGAATTAATTTTATTATATTTGACTTAAATACATACGTTTGTTCAACAAAGAAAATAAAGATGGACTAAGATAATGGATTATAAGTGAAATGTACAATTATTTTCTCATTAAATCAGAGTAAAGTTTTAGAACAGTCCTGGAGAGTAAAGAGCAATAGCGAATCTCTCTCAAGAACGTCGAGAAAACGCGAAAACCCCACATGTCGTGGCCGTCAAACATCTGCAGGGAAACTGACGGCGCGGCGGCCGCCATGGCCAATTTCGAGGATCCTCTTCCGCTTCCCCTGCCCTCGTCTCTGTCTACGTTGGAACTCACGCTCAATTCTACACGCGGGACCGGTGTAATCATTTCATGTGCACAACCGGACAGCTATTGATTTATGACTCGCCCGAAGGCGAAGCTGAACTTCCCACTTGTGATTTATGCCTCGTGGCTTTTCTCTGTCTTCTCTCGCGTGTGGAAACCACCTTCGCGTATCGCATACCGGCGTGCCGCGCGATACCTCGATTTATTAGTATCGTCGCACCGGACGATGAGTTTTAAGTGTCGTGTAAGAGTCCTCGAAGGGAAGCGCTTCCAGTCGCGAGATGTGACTGAATGGAAAAATTATTGAAACGAGTTATACGAATAACGGAAGGCAAAGCGTCCATATGGAAGGCAAAGCGTCTAAACAAACGTCTAACGTTGATCAAGATTTATGCTAATTTCAGTCGTTCGAATTAGACGCGTGAATGAGCGTATACAATGTAGAAATTAACGAAAATAAATGGTGACTTAAGATGAGGAAAGGGAATAGCGCATATTACATGCAATTTTCCAGGGTGTTGATGAAGGAGCAACGACATGGCGCCACTTGCCATTAAATAAGAATGTCCACTGGGAATATACTAGCTAGACTTCTCTTGAATAGGTTTAACCATAGAACTTTAGTGTACCTGCTCGAATTTATGAGCGACCGAACCTCATCCCTGTGTTCAAACAGGTAAATTTACAGCGGTTTGGAATCTAGCCTGCACGGAAAGAATGGCTTTGCTGAAGTGTTTGAAAATAACTTTGTTCGATCATCAAAATAACTAACATATGTAGAACGCTTAAGCATTGATGACAATACTAAAATGCAGGGAATCGAAAGTTACTCTTTAAAAGTAACAAGTTACAGTTATTCGTTACCGAGTAGAAAAAGTCACCGTTATTATAGTTATCAATTTTTAAAAGTAACTCGTTACAGTTACCGTTACTTGAGAAAGTAACTTTTCGTTACTTTTCCATTACATTTTTTAAACCGACGACCACCAATCGCAACGAACGAGTGCCTAGGGACTTTCTAGTCTCAAGTGGCTTGTGTCTAATCGTATGCAAAGTAACAATAAAAGTAATTGTAAAATTCGTTACCGTTACCAAAAAAATGTAACTACGTTACCGTTACAGTTACCAAAAAAAGTAACGCAGTTACCAGTGAAGTAACGCAGTTACCAAAAAAGTAACTTTGTAACGAGTTTATACTTCCATTTCCTGCTAAAATATGTACAATATCATTTGTGAGTGCGTACACGTAAGTGTATATGTCTCTCAAAATAATTTCAAACTATTTCAATATACAGAGTGTCTCTTAAAACCGTAATTTAAGAATAAATTTGTGAGATTATTTTGAAACGAAAATCCTAATTATATTTATTTAATTAGCGAATCATATTGCCTAAAGTTCATGCGTTTAGATGTGTAGTCACTGTAATTAACGTGATACAACGCAAAATGCCAGTCACACCCGGACGCGCAAACTTTAGGCGACTATATGATTCGATAACATTAAATGCTTATAATTCAAAAACTGTTATAGCTTTGACATTTTGGTATTAGAATTTTTAACTCAAAATAATTACAAAAATCTACCCTTAAGCGTCATTACGATCTGTACAAGATGTCCTGTATACGCTTGATACGTGTCGTGAGAATTCCTACATTGCAAAAATAAGTTTGGACATTCTAGCAATCAATTTAAGCATCATATTATACACTATTATTTTAATGATCCAATAAAATTCTTTTTAGATGGCAATGACACAATGGCGAAAAATTTTTACATTCTAGCAACTAATTTTATTATTTTGATTTTTATTTGGTTTAATAAATTTATTTACACGTCTATTTGCATTTAGCAAAATTTTTGGATATTTTAGCATAACTTTATCGTTCTTTCCATGCAGTTTCTTAAAAGCCATTTGTTTGGCTATCGCGATTCGCAAACAGAACAATAATACTGTTTTCTTTTAAAGCAGTGGGAGAATTATGTTTCTTAATGTACTAAAATTAAAATAATATATACACGCAATTAAATTTGATGAATCGATTCCGAAATTCGTCTTCATAAATTATCAATGTTCACGAATGCAAATACGTAATTCGCGCCACATGTGTTCGAATTTTCCCTTTCTCTCCGTCCGCTAAAGAAAAGATTAAAATAGCTGTCAAATATTCTCTCACGCAAATCTAACTTGACGAGTTTCTATTTTCGTATCCGTTGCTCGTTTTGGAACGTTTTTTCCAATCAGCGAACGGGCGAGAAAGAATAATAGCCTCATTTTTTATTCGTCAACAAGCCTGGGCGGTGGTTGCTGGATGAACTGACAAAATGAGAAATGTGGAGAAGACGAAGTTGGGCCCAGACTCGCAGACTTCGAGACTGCCGGACTACCGGATATATCAGTGAGCTACCGGACGTCGTTCCCATAGTTTCACAATTTTGACATTATGCATTCAAGTCTAGAAACTTAGCTAGGCACAGATCTGAAAGTAATTTTGTTAAACTAACAAAATAATTATATATTAGGACGCTCAAATCAATTGCTAGAATGTCAAAACTTTCTATAGTGCGGTTATCGTAACGACATTTGTATCAAGCATATTAGTTTGAAATTATTTCGAGAAACATATGCACTCACAAATACATACATTCAGTACAAGACGATACAAATATTACAGTACATATAACGGTCAGATCAACTAATATGAAAATAATTGATTTATGGAAAATAGTTAGAGTCAAGAGAGAAAAGATTTGGAAAGATCTATAGAGAAATATGATACGCTATCGATTGAGCGAACACGAACGATCTGATTTTTATTGCACTCTCTGAACTGGTGCACACGGTGCAATAAGCTGAAGTAAAACAAACGTATATTTATTTTATTTCAACTTATTGCACCAATTCAGAGAGTGCAGCAGTAAAAAATAGACCTACAAGCTAATAGTTATAATTTAAAGGATACGATTAAATATTCATAAGTATTTGGCTCAACTTTACTGTCACGATACATTATCCCGATTACAACCAAAACACCATTGCACATATTCAAGCGTTCTACATAATTATTTTGGTGGCCCAATTAAATTATTTTCACAAATTTATATCTAGCTAAATTTTCAAATACTTCAGTGAAATCATACTTTCCGTGAACGAATAAAACAAATTCCTTTTAGACTCAAATTAATGTTGTTTTCATGTAATAGCTACGTTTAGCAGAAAAAAACGGCTTTAAACACTCTGCGTTAATTGGGTTATACTTTTAGACTACAAAAATAATTCTATTTCAATTTAGATTTGTAGACAAATCTACACAAAGCACTTATTAAAACTGTTCATTTTTCTATTGAACACAGCAAATTTTTTTTACAAATCATTTATTTTTCAAAAATCTTGAAAAGTGATAAGAAATTCGACGCATTTATTTCACACATGTATAGACTCGTCACTCACACATCAATCTGTTCAAAAGCGAAAGAACCTACCTTCATAATTGCACCGCCGCGATTAATCCAAACGCGATTACGCGCTTCTTCTTTTCTTCATTTCGACTGTCGTAGTGTAATACCTACTCACGTATTACTATCGCGTCTCTTCTCACCCCTTCTTTCGCATATATTATAAAGTCTGCGAACCAAGTTCTCCACCAATCTATCCCATAGATTTGGGCCGCAACTCGGCTCGCTCGGCCCGATCATCCGTCATTCGTTTACGCAGATGCGAGAAACCGCGAGCTTTGGCAAAAGAATCGAACGACACCCTAGCCCGATCGGTGCTAAGAGAAGACTGACATACTCGGTTCTGCCCCTACTACGCCTCGTTCGATGGGCCGTAGGGATGGGCGATGGAAGTGCAGTGGGGATGTGGTCCAACACTCGCACACTCACACACATATGCCCAACACTCGCGTGTCTTGACAGCCGAGCTGTCTGCCATAAGAATGCGTTTCGGATGAGAAATATTGCACTACTGGGATCCATTACGAGCTGTAATCGGAATTCCAGATCGACGTAATTGCGACGAGTGACACCTGGCATGAAAGATACCAAAAAAAACGGCGTCAAGATGCGAAAGAGAAAGAGAGAGAGGGAGAGAATGCGTCGTTTATTAAGGGACAAGTCTCCTTTTTTTTTAAGCACTAGATACAAAAATACATGCGTAAGTAAAGCTTATTCTCATGTAAAATCTAAAATAAAGTTAGAAGCAAATATAAAATATTGCACGAGTGTATGTACAGAGAAAGAGAGAGAGAGAGAGAGAGAGAGAGAGAGATTATCGGAACTATCGTATACCAGTGCAACACACGCAACTCGCGTTACGTACATATCAGGCACGAGGGGGGTTGCAAGCTTGCGAGACAGATAGGTGGTGATAATAGGTGGCAGAGAGCACGGAGAGGATCGGGAACTCCAGCTAGGACGTTAGGGTGAACGCTGTTGGATAAGCTCCGCCTACGGTACCCGCCCATGGTTCTCTCGGCGTAGAGCGGGGTACGCGTTCAATGAGAACGAAACTACGCGCCGGTGGGGGACGCGTGTAGGTAGACTGGGGTGTACGGGCACGCTCTCGCACAACTCGACGGCGCGGTGATAGACGGTGGGTCGCGTCGCGCGCGAGCTGGGGTACCTTATTGTCGGCAGCCAAACTGCCGAATGGAATTTCAGCGGTGATTCGCAAACTCCAACCCGAGTCTTGGCGCAAACTTCGTTTACGAGTCACAGGGGCACATCCGATATAGCACCGCACTCCGAACTCCGACGTATAATAGAAGTATGCGTGCGCTCCTACGCTCTTGCGTTTGCTGAAAGACAATCGCGAAATATTCTTCACGTATACGTACGCTGTGTGTTGCACAAAAGAGAAGAACGGTTTTGCTGAAATATTTGTAAATTTAGGTAGATGCAGATTTAAAAATAATTTTTCGTGGAATCCGTCAACCATCAAAATCATAATTATGTAGAAAATTCAAGGATGATAGACAATACTGATAAATAAATTTTGCCAGCTTAAGTATTGTCAGTACTGAAAATCTACAGTTGCGTATATTGTACATTTCAGTACTGGCAATGTATATCGAAACACAACCTAATTAGGCATTTTAATAGACCCCCCCCAAAATTGTTTTTAAATCTTATCTAGCTAAATTTTTAGATACTTCAGAAACAATTCTTTTTTAAGTGCTCTAAAATCTCATTAAGAAAGAGAGAGAGAGAGAGAAATATTTATGACTAAATTGCATAGTAAAGTAATTATTAGAATCTCCATGTTTATAATTATTACTTCTATAATTTAGTAATAATAATAATTTATAATTCTATATATCAAATAAAATACAGGATAGTTGGCATTGAAATATGAATTATATAGTCTTATTATCCTAATTAATTTACTATGCAATTATATAGTCACACATATTAAATACTTATCAAACACTTTTTTCCTCATTGTCAGTGCAAAATTAAACATTTTCATCAACTTTTTATCCTCTCCGCTCATCAAACGAGACAGAATGGAAGAACGTTTAATACAATTTTATGTTAATCAAGGATACGAAATGGATCTTCTTCATGGATCCTCTTCTTTCATCCAAATAAATATGAGTTTTCGAGGAAGTTCGAGCACCTGTTTGTATTTTCACCTCGCCGCAGACCGAATCGTAAATCATCCCCGAATAGACTGGCGGCTTTTATCACCACTATCCCCCACACACTCACGGTCTATACCATTTCTATCTCTCTACATGCATTTAGCATCACCATGCACACAGACGCAACGCAGTACATTATACATTTACGATCCCGTTTGGTTTGGTTGCGGGCGCGCGTATTCACGTCCACGCCCAAAATGAATATGAATTTCTGGCGTTGTGGAAAACTGTCAAACGGGTTTTCGATTCTGTCACCCGTGTGTTTTATTGCTGGGCGATCGGTGATCCGTGAAATGTCTCGCCCGTTAAACACTCGATTTCCTTGGAGAAGATAGATGATCGTTGTGCTGTCGAATAAATCGTGTTCCATCGGGGCAATTAATTACATAATTTTATCAAGACGTCGTAAAGTCATAAAGTCACTAAGAATCGCGATCGTTTTCGCAGCGTTCCAAAACATTAGTTACATAGGAGAAGCAGCTGTGCAAAGTCTTTTAATATAATTGGTTCTTGGCTTTAATTCCTCACTGAGGAATCTTAGTGTATAACTATAAATGGCTGCGCTTAATAGAAAAAACTGCGAAGCAACTATAAAATGCAATTATGAAATTCTTTAATCGATTGGTCTTGTCCTCAATTTCTCATTGGATTTAAATATATAAACCAGTGATATTAAAGAATGTTACAATAGTTGCAAAGCTATTTCTCCTACTGAACGCAGCGAATCATATTAAAGAATATTACAACAGCTGCTTCTTCTGCCGACCGCAGCCATTCGCAACATTACTCGCAAACATCTGCATGCTCGAAGACGAACGAGCGTGCATTTCCGAGAGTCCGCGCCTTTATTTATTAACTTCGAAGCAAGCGCGTAAAACCGTGTAAATTTACCTATGTGCGCCAAGTTCTCTCGTGTCGCCTCGCGCCGCTTCGAGAACGAGCCATTAGTAACGCTTACCCGGCATAAAGCGAGAAAAATGGCAGTCGAATTATTCCGGTGGCGATGCCAACTGTGAACAAAGGTCCTTCTTCGCGCGAGGTGCTTGGAGGATCCTCTCTCGTGGCGCAAACCTGCGGGGTTCCACCCCGTCCCGTCGGTGCCGAACAAATCGAAGGCGACAACGCGACGGTCCCGCATCTCCACGAGCCGTTCGTATGAGCCCATTAATCGACGCGATCGAGAGCCGAGCCCGTCGACGGTCACCGAGGAACGTACCGAACCGGCAGTCACGTGCATCCACGAGGAAAAAATTGGATAATTAATAACGTACCCAGTCGCGAGTATCTGAGAGCACCGCCGCTATTATTTTTATAGTAATCCGTAAGTTTCACATTAATGCACAAATATTACCGTAAAATCGGGTGTTGTACCTTCACCCAAATTTTGACAATGCTTGACACTGACGAAGATATTATAGTCAATTTTAATAAATATTTATTTGAACACTGCCAACTAAATATTTATTAAACATAAAGATATATTTATTTGTTGCAAGAACTATTAATTTAATTTAACATTCTTCCATTGAACAAATATTTATTTGCTAAACGTTTAGTTGACAGTATTGAACTAAATATCTGTTTAAATTGATATAGTTTTTCCTCAGTGTAAACAATCCTCATATGTGAAAAGATTTTAAAGTTTTAAGACAATTTCTTCATTTCTTATATCTTATTTCTTATATCCTCATTTTGAGCATGCGTGCTATTTAAACATTTTTTTCAATTTGGATCAAAGTTATATTCTGATTGGGCCGAAATAAATACTATCCAGTGGATTTTAATGCTGAATAGCCTAATTATTAGTTACGATGTCGCACAATATTTTCAGCCTGCAATTACACCCTCGCATTTTTTATCTCTGTTGATTATCCCTCGCTCGTTCTTCACATGTCACGCTGAGTTAGAAGAGTCCGCCCTCGCGATGTTTCCTAAAATGTCTAGAGAGGAGTCTTCGGTCACGATACTATTGTAGGTATAGAAATACTATATTATTATCATTAAAATGATCGCCTATCGGACCTGTTCGCGTTCGAACGTCGGGATGTGCCACGAGACCTCGAGCCACGGAACCTGCGACTCTATTGTCACCCAGATCCCCGGAATCCCCAGATCTCTCGTAAAAGAATACAAATTCGAGAAAGCGGGATAGCGAGTCGGACTCGCATCACTAAACACCTGCTGTGCAAACAGCAGGAACGTTATAAAAATCCGGTTCGCTGCCTCTCAACCGAAGACGCGAGTGTTTAACAACGTACTATCTGCCTCGTCTCCGCGTTTACGTGGACCACAGTTATATTATATAAGCGGTAAGGACAAACAAATTGTGACAGAAGGACAAACTGTAACAGAGAGGTCTTGGCCTAGTAAATCTTGGCACTGTGAAATGTCACGATATGCTTTGACCTCGATTAACTCTGAAGATTTTACTGTTGAGCGTGAATCTCATCATTGAGAAAGAAAATGATTATAATTACCTTAATGTATTCTATAATTTATCATCATTTTTGGTGCCAATATATTTTTTTTTTGTAGAGCTATAAATTTATTATATTATTATTAATATTATAGCAGTAATAATTATAAAAATGAAGCTCCTAACTATCATTATTTTACCATCCAATTATATTATATCACAAATACCAAACATTTTTCTCTCAATGTTTATACAAAAAAAGCCTCGCAATGTCTCCGAAAATAAAAATATTTGTTTCATTGTGCTTTTTTGTCTACAAATCTTTGGATTTGTTAACTTTTTTTTTAAAGACTGTGGACAGTTTCGGAATTGCGAGCGAAGTCGCGTGTTCTAGTACGAATTAAATTTCAGAAGTACGAATAAATAATTCTGCGATAATATTCTGCAAATTTGACATTCTCAGTCGGTGTCTACCACGCAGCAGACGCGAGCGATTGCGACAGTAACGGAGAGTCGACGCGACGCTCTCTCATCCTCTTCGTCCGTATCCTACATTCAGCCTCTTGCTCTGTGATCTCAGGGCGCCTGTGTTTCATCCCTCTTGAAGTTAGCTAACAGCAGGATCCTGCACAATATAGTCGTGATTGCAAATCCGCTCGTTATCGCCAAAACTGTGTTCAACCTTACGAAAACCATCTCTCGCCCTACGAACTCTCGCATTTCGTCTCCCTTCTCTTTCTCTCTATCTATATCTAACTATCTATCTATTATCTATTTATCATTCTTTCACAATATATGCCATCGTTCATCATTTCTTTGATGAAATTTTCTTTGAAGAACTTTTTTCACGTATAAGTATTTATCGCCTATTTGGCGAGATGCGGTCAAGAAAACAAAAGGAAATTTAACAATAGATAAAATATTAGGATTTTCAAAATTAAAGGAATGCTAGCAAGAGTATAAGTAAAAGTCAAAAGATACGGTAATTGCAGGTGCGTATTATAAATTCGCAATAAAATATGTTTGTCTCTTAATTACAATAAGAAATACATAAAAGTCAATTAACATTTCGGCTTAATTTTAAGCCAATTTCAGCAATATTATAATAATTACTCCGGAAAAGAAAAGAAGAAATTTAATTTACTTTTGGTCGCAAATTTGAAAAATGATTTTTGCGAAAAAACGTTTTCAAGAGGATTTCAATTTGAGCCACAATCAAAATCTTATTTAGCGACAAGAAATGGCAACAGAGCGACTCGAACGACACACAATTAAAGATGATCGTACATATCATTCGATCAAATTGCAAAAGCCGATAAATAACATATTTACTTACACACGAAAAACAGAATGTGTGCGCGAATACAAGTCAAAACACACTTCTGTCAACAAAAGCGATTAAATATCAATCGACAAGACATTCTTATAATTACACAAGTGTGAGAAAATCGATTTCTAAAATTATCTCATAAAATTATTTTTGAATATTATCGGCAAAATTAACGGATCATAATAACTTAGAGTTCATTATATAAGGTACAAAATTAATTAAAAATTATATTTACTTCTATATAAAAATTTAACCAAATATAAATCTAAAAATAACCTTATTAAATCTTATTAATCAATATATTTATATAAACTCAAACATAATGTGCAAGGTCGAAAAAAAATTTGATATTTTAGCAACCAGTTTGAACATCCTACACATAATAATTCTAACAATCCGATAAAATTATATATATATTTTCAGATTTGTATTTAGCTACATTTTTATATCCTTAGCAAAATTTATAATGTCTATAATTTAATTTCTTTTCATGTTTAAGAAACTTAGCGTCGAGACAGCACGGTGCATCTCTAAATCACATAACGTATAATAATTAAATAATAAATATTAACTTGAAAATATAAACTAATAATTAATTTTCAATTTTTTAATATTTTATATATTTTATTTTAAAAAATAACTTTTATAAAAAGTCACAACATTTGTACGTACATAGTTTTACTTATGTTGTTTATAGAACAAAAATCTATAAAAAGATTTGAATTTGAAATTAAACAGAGATGTATGTTGCATTTTAAACATTTTATTTTAGAAACATCTTTAAGAAACATTTTTATAATCTGATATTTTACAATGTCTCCTCTTGTCAAACAATTGTCCAATAAACTATTTCATTCTTTTGTAAAAAGAAAATTGCTGTGAAGACATTACAATAAAGAATGAAGCAAGTGTAGTGAAATACTACGCTTAGTTATAATAAAAAAATAAAATAAAACTTAAAAAATATTAGTATTTGAATATGTGACTTCAAAATTTCAAATTACGTAGCATTATAGAAAGTTCAATCCAATTGATCGTACATTCATATATAAACGCAAAACTTTTTTATACTCGTTTCTAAGGACATTCTAGTCTCCCAAAAATTCATTTAGAGATTTTACAATAAATCGATCTATTTTGTGAAAAATTGATTTTTCCAACTAAAAAGATTTTTAGCTACTTTAAACCGATCTTTCTTTATAAAGAACTATTTTTTTTTATAAAGAGAGTATTTTAAAACAATTTTTTTTGCAAAAAATATATTTTTAACAAATCAATCTGAAAATCACACATCCCTATTCGCATCTCACTGTTTTTTATATGATTTTAAGATCGAGTTACGAGATCACGCTATGAAGAAAATCGCTATTCTTTTGATTTTCGAGGACAGTCGACGACAAAGGCCGCGGAACTATAACGGGTGAGTTTTGGTAGCGCATACCAACGATTTCTCGCTCACCTGTAATAGCACAGGTCGTTTCGTCATCGAGCGGGAATGCTGTGAGTTCGATCTATAAGCGACATTCGATTCACGCTGCCTTCCTTTCCCGGGGGGGATGATCGACCGATGCTACGCGTGATTATGTTGAACGCTTTGTTAGTCTAGCATACGGGGGATATACCGAAAAAATAGCGACGACGAATGGATTAAGACTAACGCGCTTAGCCGACAAACAAACATAGAGAACAGCAATTCTTCTCGTCCCTGAATTCTCTCTCACCCCGCGCAGTTAAATCCCCGCGCGTCCTTCTCAGGCTCCGTGTACGCATACGTGGACGGTGTTTCCTACGGGTGGCGAGATTTCTTCATGGGAACGCATCGCTTCCGCCTCGCTCGCAGGTGCATCGGAGCTTAATAAAGCCGCACCGATGATTCAGCGCGATGCGAGTCGGCTCGGCTCGGCGCGGCGCGGTTCGCGTACCTATATGCTGATAATATTCGCGATAATTAGCGACGCGCGAGATGCGACGCTGATAAAATCGTCTTTCGTCGATTGTCGATTGTCAGTTTCCATCGTGGGACCGCTAGCTCTGAAAATCAAGTCATGCTGCAGGCATGGGAAAACAAAGAGTACTTTCCATTTGGTGACACAAATCGATATAATACGTGTCGTTTTACCTTTATTATTCATTGAACGCCAAGAAAGATGGGATGATGTTTGTGTCGACTTGTGTCACTATAAATAGCGTATTCGACCCCGAGCGGGTTTGCACCAACCTAGATTGGATTAATGACGTTGTATGTTCTCCTATTGATGGAATATGTAACGTCGACCAATAGTAGAACGTTATCCAACCCAAATGGGAGCAAATCCGCTCGGATCGGAAGCTCTATAAATGTAAAGCACCCAATCGTTCGTGGTAACGGCGACGCGTAGGATGCGATGATCCTTTTTTTACACGAACATAGAGCATCGAAGAATAGAAAATTATCCGGATATCGCGGATAGCTTAAATCTCGCGGATCGTAAAGGAGGTCGAAACATCACGCGCCTCGGGCGTATTGTAATCGTATATCGTTGGCCCTCATCGCAGATGATCATCGATAAGATCACAGTCGACGTGCTCGCGTGGGATCGCTTGATCAGTCTGTAAGGCCGAAGTCATTGACGATTCCAACAGGACGGCAAAGATCGCAGGACACCGCAGACAGGAGCGTGCGAGATCGATATTATATTATGTAATAGCATGAGGCCACGTGTCGGCGTTCGAAGCCCCGGAATGAGATTCATTTGGTCCCACATCGCTCGAATCTCTCGATTGTTGGGTGAGCACAGTGTTCGAGAAAGAGAGAGAGAGAGAGAGAGAGAGAGAGAGAAAGAGAGAGTGAGGGAGAGAGGGGTGGGGAGAAGGGGGAGAAAGGGCTCGACAACGTCTCACCGAGAAACGCGCCGCAACATCATCGCTACACGTGGGTTTCATCCCTCTCGAGTCAACGTTCAACAATGAACCGCACCCCGCACACGCGATGGTACTGTGAGCTGTAATCCGATTATTCCTCTCGAATCAGCGAACATAGCCTGCCGCGAGCCTACTTCCGCCTCTCGCGTTGACAAGATCTTATATCGTCGTCACGAGATGCATTACCGTTAAATCCTTGTCTTCGTGCAATGAAGTCAAAAACGAGTACATATAATAGGAAGAGAAAGAGAGAGAGAGAGAGAGAGAGAGAGAGAGAGAGAGAGAGAGAGAGAGGAATAAAATTATTAATATTCTAGAACAAGTGTCTAGTATAAGAAAATAAAAAAATGAAAAAGATATTTACAATTTAATACTACAAGGACAAACATTAATTAATTACTTATTTCAAGTATTAAAAACATAATTGCTCATTTTGTTATTCGCTTTTAATACTCCAAATAAGTAATTAATTGTTGCAGTCTCTCTCTCTCTCTCCTCTCTCTCTCTCTCTCTCTCTCTCTCTCTCTCTCTCTCTTGCAGTAATAAATTGGCTAGTATTAAATTTCCACGAAAGTAGAAAATAAGAAAATAAAATAATACTCGTAGATATATGATACATATATAATTTAATACATATGATGTAATATATGTTAATCACGGACGTTAAAAAAGAACTTTAGAACTAACTTTTAAACCAAATTTTAGAAACTAGAGAGAGATAAAGAGGAAAGAGAGAGAGAGAGAGAGAGAGAGAGAGAGTACGTTAAAAGAAGAAGAAAAATAAACTGTACATACATATATTCAAAGTATCGAAACTCTTAAACTGTGGTCTCCTTATTGAGTCATTTGCATAGATCGAGAATCGGCGATTACTTTGACTCGGGTATGTTTCCTACCAGCTCATTTTCGCTTCGTGTCGTCGAAAGCCGCGGATAAGGCCGCGTAGTAGTCGATCGCGTAATCTGAAAGGGGCTTATACAACGCGGGACCAGACAAGATCAACAAAGAAGTGCGCGCACACCGAATTAGTATTTAAAAATATGCGCACCGATAGATGCGGTTTTCGTGTCGCGCTCTACAGCACCTCCCATAAATATGATAACGCCCTGTATGGAGATACGCGAGAATCTATAATTCTTAGCAGTCTCTTTTAAGGGCCTAATACGATACGCATTCGCGGACGGTGGCGATAGCGACCTTTTATTATTTACTCATAAAGGAATTGTACTATATACGTCGACGATGGCGATAGTACATTGAAAATTCATTAATCTGGGTAGCGAAATCAGACGGAAACTCAAGCTTTATCAATTGAAGAGTTCACTGGAAAAACGTTGTAACCATCATTTTTTTTAAAAATGAGATATTTTAACGAAAAAACGTTTGCTTGGAAAAAAATTGTTTTTGCTTTTTTACTTTCTGTAATTTT
>NW_017305694.1:558500-562482 GCF_001594115.1 Trachymyrmex septentrionalis
GCTGGAAAAACGTTGTAACCATCATTTTTATTAAAAATGAGATATTTTAACGAAAAAACGTTTGCTTGGAAAAAATATTGTGTTTGCTTTTTTACTTTCTGTAATTTTAAAAAATATTGGATGCAACATTTTTAAAATATTACAGGAAATAAAAAAATATGCAATATTTTTCCAAGCAACGTTTTTTCGTTAAACATCACGTTTTTTACATTTTTTAAATTAAAATATTACATTATAGAAGAATCCTTTGATTATTAATTGTAAATTATCAAACGTCAACACTTTCATCCGGAAATACTGGTCGTAAAACACTCGTATTGTTTAGAATAGAAACCAACTGCAAACTCGTGATGACCCACGAGTCATTACGAGTTTGCAGTTGGTCCAAATTCTACCCGCACAATTATTATTGCTACATTTTGAAATTCATTAATAAAAAATTGTTAGAAATTTATTTTCTTTTTTTTTTTTATATTATATAAACACTTACACATAATATCGTCAATTGTATCTAGCAAAATTTTGACTTGCAAGACTCTACACTCTTTACAGAAAAAGTTCACCGAGTTCTGGCTTAGAATAAAGAAAAGTCGATAGATTATGCTTGTTAAAATATCGTGCTCGATTCACCTCGCAGGGATTCCGCCTCTTCAATCCTCTCCCGTAGCAGCCAGCGGAAAAGTAAAATGGCCGTTGGCGTACATCGGCCGTGCTCTTGTTGATCGATAAAAGCGTCGCGACGCTGGGCGTGTCCGTTCCATGCCGCCTCCGCCAACGCCCCGCGAATCGTCATCGTCGCGAATCTCCCGGAAATTTTACGGATAAGTGGCCTCAGCGAGAAGGCTGAATCCCGCAACAAGGTGTCTTCTCTCAAAGCATCGAGAAAAGAAGACATTGAGATCTACGAAGCGACGAAGTTGACTTTTCGTAAAATGTCATATTAATCGTGTATTCGCAACATCTACACACGATGCTGTATAGAGATTAATATCATATAATTAATATGATATTAATCCGTTCTCTTTAATTATTCGTAAAGAGCTTTCAAAAAGATCACAGATCAGTGTGCGATCCGTATAAGTTGGAAAAGTATCAAATTTAATACATTTTGTCCCAAACGATTCACTGAAATTTTTGTGTTTAACACTAGATAAATATGTCAGAAAGTAGCACAGACAATACGTAGAATCAAAATAAAAGTGTACTCAAGCAGAATAAATTACAATAACGTCAAAATGAACTATACTTAACCAAAAAGTGACATTTAACAATCATTTTTAAATTATTTTGACACTATTTTTTTTTATGTCATCATAACTTTTTTATTCTGCTTGTATAATTTTTACACAATTTTTACACAAATTGTGAAAATACATTTCTTCAGCCAAAATTAAGATGTATAATATGTTAAATTAATATTTATCTCTTGTTCATTTATCTTAGAATTTATGTTTTAAAACTATATTATTTTCATATTATTTAATCACATAGTAAATTGTTATAAATTATAAATTGTTTTATATTATTCGATCACTTATTAATGAATCATAAATTATGTTATTTTAACGCTAATTGTAAGAAATGTTAAATATTTAACACAAAATATTCAAATAACATAATCACATTATGTTAATTTAACACTTGGGTATGTTAAAAATCTGCACCAAAATTAACAGGGACTAATTTGACATATTTATGAAATTTTTACTAATGTAAACGTCCCATTGACCGGATATATACCTATTTCCAGAAACACTTATACAAAGTTTATTATTATTGTTAATCTCACATGCTTTTTAAACATAATATTATATAATAATAATTTCAAATGTCAAGCTCTTTACATAGCAATCAAATCAGTAAAGCAGGTCAAATTTAGAGCCAATATCAGATTACGATATATATATATATTATATATATGTCGCTGCGCGTAGCTTAGCGCCGAGACACTATCAGTGTCTCCAGATCATATATAATATTATAATTTAATTGTAATTTTCAAATATAATTAAATATTGTAATAAAAAGAGAATTTGAGATTAATAATAATAAAAAATTATGTGTAAATGTCCGAGCATAAGTACATGTTCGGTCATCAGGACGTTTACCTTATATACATCTCGTTCCGGATGGCAAAGCAATGGTAGCAGACCGATTCTTTTGCGTCTATTCCACGACAAATCGCATGACGTCGACACTTTCTTGAAAACGGATATTGTTCTCCTTTGCCCGCATTTAATTTTATCTTTATTGAACCGATATTCGTAGACATTACCCCCGTCTCAATGAGGCGATCTCTCTTTCTTCTTCTCCTCCTCCTCCCGTTTCCGTCCCGCGTTCTCTTTATTTCTCTGTCAACGTAGCTACGGAGACACAGACGGCAGGATCCTGAACGAAGAAGCGTAAACGGATTAAGAGGGTCCTGCCGGATGACTAAGTTTTAGCCAGACCAGCGCTGGCGCCAAATCCAATTTGATCTTAACGTTAACTCGATCTCGCGTACGGTTACACGCTGAATTAACCGTCGTTGACAACCGTGAGCCGCTGGCCGATGGCTCAAAAGTATTCCTTACGGACTTAACGATATGTGCCAACAAGTGGCATCCATATCAATACTGATTATGTCTGCGAATAATGGGCTGAATTCGTAAAATGAGAATGATTCAAAGACGACCGATAATTACGCCGTCGAGATTAATCAGGTTCTGTTATAAAAGAAAGGGCTTCGCACCAATTACAATCGACGAGATTAAGACGAGTTAAGGAAATCACTTCCTGGCGCTGCAGCGTCGATCGTGTTTCGTCCTCGCGAAACGAGGTCTCCTTCGGGACGATTATCAGCTGAGGGTGGTATGGCTGAGGAGAGGATCCGGCAAAAATTCGGGAGAGCAGGGTGAATTCGGTCCGAGTCCCGGTCCGGTTTATCGAGCTGGAACAACAAGCGGCAATCAGGCATAACTCGATCATTTCATTCTTCCGTGCCTTCCTCCCTTCGTCGCCGTGTTACGACGGTGCGCGACGCCCGCGAGATACACAGGCACCGCACGTATACCAATCCGCGACGGCCGAGGATTCACCCCCGTATTTTCCCCGAAGAGAGGAGAGTGTCTCTCTTTTTCTCTCGTCGAGTCCCTCGTATTCCTCATCCTGAACGAAATCGAGAATTCCAAATCCCAAATCCCAAACATCTCCCGAGCGGAGCGCGACTACACGCGAGCGGAATATTTTTCGGGAGATTGCGACTGGAAGGGTCGTTATTGAAGACGCTGCAGCTCGCCCGGATGTCGGCGCTGTCGCACAAAGGCCGGGATAACAATTCTCAAAGCACTTGCTCGTAGTAAAAGCCCGTATATATGTATATATGTGTAGATATGTCACGTTAGAATGTCACACAGGTTTACTTCGCGCTGCCCTGTCCCCGTGTCCGCTTATAAATATGCACCCTCGATTGGTACAAGCGATTGATCAATTTTGGCAAGTATACATACATCGGTCACGAGTGGACCAATGGAAAAAAGTGCATAATTTCCGAAAAAAAAAAGAAAAAAACAATTGCAGTCATCAAAGATGATTGAGTAACGTTATAATCGTTAACTGCTAAAAGACCAGCAAGATTCGATTCAAAACTTTCATTGAAATATCGCTTCTTTACTTCAAAAAGGACACAGAAACTTTAATTTTCGAGTTATTATCATGGAAAAGTTAAGTAAACGTTATTCTATTAATCACCAAAAGTGAACTGGCATAATTTCGTAAAAAAATCGTCAAAACGTATCAACTTTCGATTTTAAAAAGTTATCACGAATTGAAAAGATGATTTTTAAAGATAGTTTTTATTAATTACGAGAAAATGATAAAAATTGTATTAGTTCATGTTAAGAATATACTCTTGTTGCCGATATTATTTAACTAATCAATAATCTTCTGTGTCAAATTGAAAAATACTTAATATATCTTCAAGTTGAGAAATACTTAATGTATC
>NW_017305694.1:562582-576532 GCF_001594115.1 Trachymyrmex septentrionalis
TCAATAATCTTCTGTGTCAAGTTGAAAAATACTTAATATATCTTCAAGTTGAGAAATACTTAATGTATCTTCCTTAGTTTTTTTTATTTTTCTAATGAGAGAAACCTAATCTTTTTATCACTTTTGAAATAAAGAAGATACATTAAGTATTTCTGCTTATGTATAAAACTCTCATAAATTCTGTTCTATTAATTTCTATTTCTTCCATTGCTCCTTTCGTTTACAGTTTTTTTTATATAATTACTTACAGCTCTCGATTACGTGATATTACCGAATTACTTCGATTCCGCTTCAAAACTTCTGTAATCCTCGCATATCCGCATGACAGTTAAATGAACTATCGACGATCGAGTTAGGCGGATATACCGAATGACCTCGGGCTTAGGCTATTCGCCACGATTCTCCTTTTACACGGTTCCCTCACACCATGCAATATTATTCGGTCCACTTGTCGGCACCCCTCGATCGTGTCTGCTGCCCCTATGCGAGCTTCTCCCCGTGGCCGCCCCTTATAATCCTGTTACCAACCTCCACGCACCTATGCATTCGCGTACCCACGCGAGTGTCTCTGTTCCCTCACGCTTTGTACGCCAAAAAATAGCGTACCCTTGCGAACGCGAACTTTGCTCGATGTGCATTCGTTAAATGAACCGACGGGGCGACGAGGATCAATGACTCTTCTGTGCTAAAACTGAAGATCTTCAAAGACTAATGCTCGTTTCTACCAGTATAGATTAATCCTCAGAAAGCTGACGTCGAAATCTGTAACAGTTATACTGACGCCGGGTCTGTGAGGTCCATTTAATTCATATTAATTAAAAGGGCACTAATTAATTTCAAAGAATTCAAATAACATGACAAAATAAATACTAACAATAAGTATATGTATAATAAGAGTAATTCAAATTTGTAGATATAATATATAGTATATAAAGAAAATTGAATTTATATTGTTTACAAATATTATAAATAAACAAATATTTGAATAGACCATCAGTTCCGGAGGGTTAATCTTAGTTTAACTTACCGTTCATTTTTTTCTAATTTTCAGAATTAGTAGTAAAAAGTAAGTTAAACCGAGATTAAAGTTAATTTCTACAGTGAAAATGTAGAAATGTGAAAATCAACATTGATGAAAATTGAGAAAAATTGATGAAAATTGATATAAAGATATAATTGACGCCGCATAATCGATTCGACTCGATAATCATTTTCCCACATTTAAGACTGCGGTAACGACGAGACAATTGATAGACCGTCGATACGACGTAAAAAAATTCGAAAAGATACGCAATCGTGCGTTAATCAAGCCACGATCAGCGCGAGGCATCAAAGGACGTCCGATCGAATTGGAAATTCATTGCATGCAAATCACAAAGAGAGAAATTTATTTCCTCCTTTATATCCGCGCGATCCCTCTGCTTCTCAATCGTTTCTTTCCCTGCCTCTCTTCCTCTCTCCCTTCTTCCGTTCCTTCCTTCCTGTCAAACCGAGCTCGTAGCCGCAAATTAGCTGCTCACGCGGCGGCTAAAAGAAAATTAAAAGAGGGTTCCCGCCTCTCGGCAACCCCTTCTTTTTCCTGCCTCTGCCTTGGTTCTCCCTTGTTTTTAATATCCCGAGAGGCGCGGCTTCCTCCTCGCGAAATTTCAGGATCCCACTACCATTTTTCCGTCGTACAGCTGCCATGCTCGAGACGTGAATATACGGAAAGGATAGTTTTGTGTTAAAATATGTAAAAGAGAGTTTGAATAGACTTAAAAATATATAATGTATAAACCATCAAAATAGTTATATAGTACATTCAAACTAGTCGCTAGAATGTTAAAATTTTCTTTGCAGCATTCAACGTTAAGCATCTTACATAATTATTTTGAACATAATGTGCAAAGGTCATATCCGATCAAAGTGGATTTGGATTAATACTTTTGTGTGAGTTTTACAATTTAAAATAATATCTAATTGCATTAATCAAAATTCTGTGCTCTAAAAAATATCGATGTTTCATATTATACAGTGTTTATTATAATTTTCACTGTACATGATATAAATTTAACGTTATGGGTTTTTAATCCACCAAGATAGTATTAATATAAGCACCAAAAATGTTACAACTCCACATGTTGGTGTTAATATAATATTAACATCAATACAATGAGAATTATATACACATTGCTTGGGTATTAAATCCACATCGATATTTTTTACAGGTTGGTTGAAAATGGACAAATCAGAATTTTCTAGTAATTAGTTGAATCTATAAATCTTCTAGTTTTAATTAGAATTCTGATTGATATGATTGGCATAAAGCTAGAATTTTACTATATCCTGATTGGTATGATCGGAACCTTTGTCCATTTTCAATAGAAATTTTTCTTAATGTCAATAATTACTTTGATGATCTAACAAAATAATTATTTTCAGATTTGTATTTAGCTACTCGGGAAAAAATATTTTATATATAATTATATAAAATTATATATAATTTTGTCTGTAAGTTTACACATAATTATATATAAAATATGTCCATTTATATACAATTTATATATAATTTTATATAATTATGAAACATTTTTTTTCGGATAAGTTTTTAGATACTTCGGTAAACCCATATGGTTTCGCTTCTTTCCATGTAAAGGAATCGAACGCGAGCGAGAATAATCCTTAAATAATTCTGAATTTCATGAATTAGCAAGGCGACACCATACGGTGTTGACTCTTGATGAATCATCATCCGCGATATTCACCACGCGCGACAATATGCGTATGCACACATAATACGAACCGTAACAATAACGTCTACTTACACACTATGTAAGTGCATATTAGTACAAAGGAATCCCGCAACAATTTTCATCTTCTCTTATCTAAGTGATCAACGCACGTGTTAATTAAGCGTGTCACGACAGCGCGACCCAATGAAGTCGCCAATGCCTAATTAAGTATAACGCAAGTGACATGGAAAAAAAATAAAATCGAGTGAAGCGGCGGTCTACTGATGAATGATCGATTGTCTACGGTCTCACATAACGATTCAGCTAAATGCGAACCAACGTGTCAATGCTATGCGAGAAACGCAATACGCTACATGAAGATGGAAGAAATTAGAGAAACGGGGGACCAATACCAGAAGCCGATTCTGTCATGCCGATTCAGCCGGGTGGTCTGTTATTACAGTTGTAAGCGTCGAACTTAATCTGCTCCGGATCGGAGCACCGTATATATCCCCTGTTATACTCCGTATAATCCAGTAAAGATGCAAATTCCTGCTGTCTCAGCGTCGAGCGGATGGGAAGAAAAACGGACGACGTATATGCGTCGGATTTAACCGCGGCGTATTCTGTTGCATACGTAACGGGGAAAATCCGGGGACAGGGAGCCTCCAGGGGAGAACCCGAAAGGCGGAGTAGTCAGTAGTTACAAGCGCCGGGTTGCAGCAGTCGGGCTCGGGGGTGTAATGTGCTACCCACAGGCAAATATTCGCAGATGTGAGCCGAGAGCAGCGAAAATTCGGCTTTGCAACGCTCGTGCCATGGCGTACCAGCTAACAGGATTTATTTGTATCTACGTGTACGTACCGCGTTCCGCATTTCAAAGCCCTCTCTCTCTCTCTCTCTCTCTCTCTCTCTTTCTCTCTCTCTCTCTTTCTCTTTCGCTGTATTGAGCGGGGTGGATTATATGTGGCGAGTAGGTATAGTGTAATAGATGTACACACTGTACATCCACATACAACGTACATAGACATAGAGAGAGAGAGAGAGAGAGAGAGAGAGAGAGAGAACTGAGCTAACTAACGGGCTAGCAGTTCATTAGAGATCGCTAAACTCTAGGGCGGCCCTCCCCTTCCTGCAAAGGGGGATGAGGATTTCGTTATTACGCGATATGCGTTTTGTTCGGACGTGAGAGACGGTTTCTCGCTGAATTTCTCTCTTCGCTAAGAGCAGATACACATCGAATTCTGATGCACATACACACACGCGCACGCATACATAAATTCATCTACGTTTTTTTAAAAGAATGATTTTGCTCAGTATCTAGAAATTTAGGTAGATACAGATTTGACAATAATTTTGTTGGAACATCCAACTATGTAGAAAACTCGAGCGTGATGAGAAATGATGCAAAAAGTTTTGACATTCTAGCAATCAACTTGAGGGTTTTACACAATTATTTGAATAGTTCAACAAAATTATTTTCAGATCTATACACGTATTGAAGATTTCTTTTTGGAGAGGAAGGGGCATTAATTAATTCTGTTATCATATAAATAACAATTTTTGTATTCATGAAAAATCTTTTGAATATTTTAGATCTTATAGTTAGAATGTCCTCTCTCCATTCTAATTTTGAATGAGAAAAATATTAGACTTTTAAATCATAACTTTTTTCCTGAAGAAAGCAAAATGCAGTTATTAAAATCAAAATGTGTAATTCTTTTTAAATGTTGCTATTGTCATTATTACGTACAAAATATTTGTGATTATTTTCTTGGAAAAAGAAATATTTAAAAAATTTATAAAATAACATAGAAAGGTTTCCTGTACGAGAAACATTATATTAAAAATGTAATATTACATTGAAAAGTGTAATATTGAAGTTAAATAAAAAGGAAAAGAAAAATGGTGAATGAAGTAAAGAAGATAAAATTTCATTCAACAAAATTTATAAAGTTATAAAATTATGACGATTTTTTTCCAAAGTAATTTAGCACATTGTTGCATTCACAGTATATAACTTTGTCCTACTTTCCAGACAAAATTTCATGATTTTCCTTGATGCTTTCAATAATTCTATGGAAATTACTATTAATGTTGCTAACACTGCTTGCATTTAATTGGTAGTACTCCATAATTGCGCGTAATGTACGCATATTAAACATCTTTAAAACCAAGAATTTATTTAATTTTCTAGAAAAATTTGCAAAATTCTTTGATTTTTCTCTGATTTCCGGTTTTATGACAATCCTGAGATCGTCTGAATGACACGATTCTTATGTTGATTCATTGTGACATACCAAAGATAATAGGCACACAAATATTCTATTTTTTAACCATTAAAGTATAATAAACTTTTACGTGAGTCTAATAACTGCAAAATTTTAAACTTTCCCCTATTCATATGTCCTGTATTGCTGAGAGCGTTATGTTATGAGTACATTGAAATTATAAATATAATTAAAATAATGATTTATGTAATATTAATTTAAATAAATTAAAGCTTACATTTATTATCTGTTTTAGTATATTATTATTAAAACGAGTCAATGCGGATAGGCACACAAATTGAGGACACATTGATAGGGTTATCGCCCCATAGAGGGGCACACTAATCAGAAGAAAAAGAACATTTTACAATACTTACAATAAAATAAGATTCCTTATATTAAAACAATTAACAAACTACAAATGGGCCTTTAGGAAAAAACGGCGCTGTTATAATTGCACGTTTATTTCGATTGATCTAAAACAATACTCTATAAGTAATATATTTGTCGAACATTTCGGCTAACTTCTAGCCTTTATCAGGGAATATATCATATAAAATCCATAAAAATCTTCATCCTGTGGTTACACTCCACATCAACATCAAATTTTCCATAATAAGCTGAGTTAATAAGCTGAATGGTCAACGACATTTGACTTCAGGAGTACGTCAAATATAAAATATAGTCCTAACATCATAATTGTTGTAACGAAAATTCTTTTTCTCGTGAATTAAGGAGAAACAACGATAATTAAATAAATATAATATATATAATAATTGTATAAGTCGATGATGTTCATGCTGCGGTGTCAATCGTCGTGAAGAACATTTTATTTTTAACAAAAATAATATGAAATATTAATTTTTTTTAGATTAAAATATATAGAAAAAAGAAAAAAAGAAATATTGTAGGACCGATTAATTTCACACAAGCAGACAAAATTATAAAGCTACAATATTTAATAATTAATTGAGTAATGAGTAAATTGGCTTAAAAATCACACTAATAAACGGTTACCCTACCTGAATTGTTAGCTAGATACAGATACTTTAACAATACTATTCTGTATACATCTTTGCACACGCGAATGCGTACAGTATCGTACAGTATCGATTCCGTTGAATCGTGCATGAAGACGTATTTCCTCGTATACCGATATCCGTGTCGCACAGCCGGAAACGTCGCGAGCCGGAAACAAGGCCTCGCATTGACGAAGGGAGGGAAAGGATGAATGGCGGCGAAGACCAAAGGGTCCTCCTCAAAGATCGATCGCGGCGGCGACGGTTGTCGATGTAGACATCTATCGATCCAATGCCGATAATCTATGGATCTCCAGCTCTTCGGCCGGATGGCAGCGAGTTATTATGTAATGGGACAACATATGCGGCAATATAAAATCGGCTTCGTAATGTCGTGACGCGTCTCTCTCCGCGCGCGGCATGAGAGAGGTAAGATCCGTGTACAATGCACGAAACGACAGATAGACGCGCACGCTGAGTGTATCCACCGGTACAAATAAATGATTGAGATCCTTGATACATCGGACCACCAACGAACAGGAGATATACACGCCGTGGCACGGCACGGTAAATTAACTGTAAACAGTGCTCAATGTGTCGCGACCACGATAGTATCTTGACGTCGCGTCGCGGTGGTTAAAACGATTTGATAAAGACAAGCGCCGGTTGAAACAGCTTGATAAAAGTAACCTTTGGCTGCACTTAGCAAAAAAAAAAAAAAAAAAAACAGCGACTTTGCAACTGTTGTAAGACTCTTGAATATAATTGATTTACACATTTAGATCCAATGAGGAACTAAGCAAAAACTAATCATTAAAGAATCCCTTACAGTACAGATCATTATAAAGCTTGCTCTTTTTAACTAAACTTCTTGTACAGTTCATTTCTCTTTTCTCTTTTTTTCTTCTTCAACGTGGAGAAAAGAAAGAAAGATAAAGCGCACTTTTATCTCTGAAATTCTATAACATATGTGACGTAAAGTATAGTATGTTAGCACGCTTATGTTAACATCATTGTAAGCGCGTTCTAAATACGGGCGAAATTGTGCGAGAAATTCAGCTAAAAAGAACAGACCCATCGCAACAACATTGCGACCAATTGTGACGTTCCAGCAACATTATTGTAACATTTTCAATGTTATTACAATACTGCTGGAACTTTGCGACGTTGCTGAAATGTGACCCATATTGTACATGGGATTCTTCAATGATTTGGTTTTTATCCTTATTAATTTTTTACTGAACCTAAATGTACTGCAAACTTCGGTGCTGTATGGAATCTTATAACAGCTAGTTGCAAGGCTGCTTTTTCTATAATACTAAACGGAATCAAAGTTATGCTATCGTGGTATCTGACGGTGTTGCCGAGACGGCGCAAAAATTTTTCGGACACTGGAAGGATCGAGAATCGAAAGCTTTTCAGCACAAGCGAGACAGGATAGATTGGTGGTGGACCGATCGGTATATTCCCTCTCGCGATTCCCCAGTCTGTATTAGGTCGCACACGAATCTATCATCTTCCGAAAGGCGTGCCGAAGCCCTCCTTTGAGAGGTCAGGATCCATCAATCCAAAGCTGTATGCAGGCTCACCGGGACCACCGCTGGGAACTCTGGCGAACAACAATCTGCCGAGTCATCCTCGGCCGATCTTGGCACATTCGTCAACCCCATGGCTTCGTATGTCACCTCCTCGGGCTGACGTGGGAGAGATCTGGTAAATCGTGAATTCAACACAAATTCGAGAGCCCCGCGCCAGTGGCGTAACCAGAATTCTCGGATCCAGATACTCGTGTGAAGAGTTCGTAAACAATCTTACATAAAAAGAACTGCACTTTTTAAATACAAATATATCTAAAAAATGTGGTTAGATACAGATCTGAAGATGATTTTATTAAAAATACGGTAAGTCAATAGATTACCTTAAGTTTATCCGAAAAATAAAGGCAGGTATAATATAAGTGTAATATTAAGGCTATTTTAATAATTGACTTATTCATAATGATTATGTACGATTACTAGAATAGTAAAAATTTTTACAATATTGCTCATCATGTTCGAGTTACTCACATAATTATTTTGATGATCAACAAAATTCTTTCTCAACATTAAGAGAAACTCGACTGATGAGATATTAAATATACGTAAGTAAAAAAGGTCATATTCGATCAAAGCAATTCTTCGTGCAATGTCTAATCATATTTCTTTTGTGAATTTATTTCCAGCTCAAGCTGTGTGCCGATTATTTGTTTCGGTCTTGAAATACAACCCTAAACCGGAGTAGTAATATCACAAGTAATTTAAAAATTTTGTTCGTAGACATCTTACAATTAGAAGGATTCTTTTCAGATCTGTATTTAGCTAAATTTTATTAACTACAATAGATATTTCAACTATAATTTTAAAAGAAACCGTCTTTTTCAAATTGCAGAAAGAAAACTAAAATTATTTTCTTTTCGGAAAGAGAAGCAAATATGACAGATGTTACGAACACATATACATTTTTCCAACAAATTTTTCTATACGTGGGAAAGAAACCACGAAAATCAGCAAAAAAATGGGAAAAAAAGGTTTTTTCCGAAATTTTAAAATTATAATTTCAACAAAATCGTTTTTCCCGTGTAATTTCCAACGCTTGTAAAAACGCATTAAAAAGCATTAAGTCACAAGTAACGGACATACTTTTAGAGTGGATTCTTTAGATGTGTTCTCTCTCTATTATATTTTCGTAATCATAAATAGAATATAGTATAATCACCGAGAATCGTTTCGACCTCGGATTCCGCTTTAATAAAAAGAACGAGGGTCTATCCTCGGGCGATACGCGAACTCTGATGAATCCCCGACGTTGTCCTGACTACCAGAAGACGGCAGCCGTCTTCCTGGCGCGTATATTCTTTAACGATCGCATCAACGATCATAAAATCCACGATCTCTGATTAGCCGAGAAATGGCGGCGAGAGGGATGACCAAAGTAAATTTCGAGCTTCGACCCTAATGACGGGGGGCGTGTTTATGGTTTGTATAGGTATCTACTGTCGCCTAGTTTTTGTACAGTTTTATAGAGCCCGCGGCTCCTGGATCCTCTTACTCTTCATTAGACCTTGATTGCCGTCAGGTCGCTATTATGGTCGCACTACTTGTCATCCGTGCACATCAAACATATCAAACATAGTCTCGATACATTTAAAGGAAAGGACACGATGGTGAGATAGTGGTAACTATATAGGTGATAACTGTACAAATTTTATATGTAAAATAAATGTGTGTAATTGAATAATAAATAATAAGTTATTGTAATCATAAAATAATTTATTCAACTGTATATATTATTTCTACATATTTAAGGAAGTTGTAAGACAAATGCAATAAATTAAGAATTACTTGAAAAAAATTACAGATTATTCTAAACTGCATTTGAAAGTAATACAAAAAAATTAGAGTTGACCATCTAGATTAAAAGTTATATTTCAATAAAAAGTAATATTTTGTACTATTATATAATAGAAATATATGAAAATGTATTACAAAATAATGATAAAAATCTCAATTTTATTATATAAATACTTTATGAATTCAAAAATATTTATGTAAAGTTACATTGAAATGCAGACATTAATTTGTTCAATAAATAAACAAAATATTTATTTGTTATAAACTAATTGATGAATCTGAATAAAACTTTGCATAAGTCATTTTTAGTACTACAAATATTTGTATAAAAGATTTAGATTTTTGTTATTATTTAAAAAATGTTTTGTTTATAACAATAAAATTAATATCAAATAAAATAAATAATCTGTAAAAATGTGTTGCTTAATAAAAACAGAATGTTATAAACACAATTTTTACATGTATGTAGTTTGTTTAAAGCGTAACTTTAATATATGTTTTATGTCTTTACAACCTCCTTAAGTTAAACAAAAAGTCACGAGAACATCAAAATAATTAAATTTCAAAATAATTATTAAAAGACACTTTTCGATCAATTACTGTTTATTTTATTATATATAACATTTGACGTTATCACCTGTTGTTCTGCTTGAGTACACAGAAAGAACGATTTTGCTGGAAAATCTGAACTTTTGCTGGACACACATTTGAAAATAATTTAGTTGTTCAAAATAATTATGTTAGTAATTAAAAAATTATGATACAATCAAAATATGCTGCGCAAAATTTTGTTATTCTAATAATTAGTTTGAATATTTCCAACAAAATTATTTTCAGATTTATATCTAGTAAAATTTTATATCTTTCAGCAAAAAATCGTTCTTTCAATGTAATAGAAAATTTGTATAGTTGTTATCTATATAATTGCTACCAATGTTTTTTCGTAAATTGTAAATGTATTGGATAACTATTTCATACTCGGATACTATTCAAATATCGATATTCGACAAGTCAGAATCGAAGAAAGAATATTCTACATTTCTAAAACGCGACGATGATTTGCGGGCTCAATCGAAAGCCCGACTGCCGTCGCCAAGCCTCGGATGAGCCTCCGCGCGAACTGAGATTATAAATCAGGTAATCAACCGCTATAAAAGTCCACCCACACGAGCGCGGGTGCTTTTTCGCTGGGACCTCGCGCGACTTTTGTGCCCGGTATTCGAATCGCGCCTATCCTTAAAATCTCGTGATACGGCAACGATTCGCCACGCCGGGGGTCCAGGCCACGACTGGATGTCTGGTCCCTCAACAAAGCGTGTCGGTGGTCGTTGGTGATAAAGAGGAACGCCGGTTGAATCGCAACCTCCGTAATTTTCTATGCTGTTTACAGTCAGGAATATCATTTTGCGCTATTTGTAATACTTCGTCGGCAAATTTGGACTTTAAAGGAATAGTCGATATTTTGATTATGAATTCTGATAAATTTAAATTTGTAATAAATAAGTGAAATACAATCCGACTTTTACGATAGTAAAAATTCGTTGTTAAAGCCTTCACAAATATGCAGAAATTTTTTTCAGATCTATACAGTTCAGAACAATATAAAAATCTGCACTAAAACTCAATAATCTACATTGTTAGAAGGTTCAAAATTCTTAATTGTTAATTTCGTGCAGATATAAGCGAAAAATTTTCTTGTATAGTTCCCTTAATCATGCAAATTTTTTTCGGTTCTTTAATATTTTTCGATAATAATTTCAATATATATCTATTACAGACCGCGATAAAGATATTCGCGTAGCTTTGACGTGAATAACCGAGATGTATCCTGATTAATATTCTCGCCATCTCGTCCGGGTCAATCATTCTACTCCACAGAGAGTGAGACGAGATGAAATAAAATCTGGAAATTCGGTTTACTCTGCCAGGGAAGACGACGGCTTTATTAATCCAATAATGATCGCCGCTTTCTCTGTCTTACTCACTCTATAGTAAGTAGAATGATTTTATTAGAATCTCTCTCGCAAGTAGAATGAAAAATGCACATTTCTAGAAGGCTCAAATTGTGTCGTCGACCGTTTGCAAAGTAATCTAATTATAGAGATATATGTTATATAGGATGGAATACGGCAATTCAATAAACCTGATGGAAAACTGATAACATTTCCCTTTATTTTATAAACGTAGTTCGAATGACGCATTTTATTACAAAAATAAGATTATAAAATGTAATTTCTCCTCTTAACATATCGCGTAATTACTATGGCATATATAAATGGTACTAATCTATTGCGATGCGATTATTGCAAAATTCATATTGTAGTGGACAATCGGGAAAGCTTAAATCAGATTTCCCTTTTCAAAATTTATGTCTATTTCTACCAATGTAGATTAATTTTAATCTCAATTTAATTTACTCCTTATCTTTTTCTCTAATTCTTATAACTATATATAAAAAAAGATAAACAATAGATTAAACTGAAATTAAAGTTAATTTATATTGGTAGAAAAGGCCATTAATTTTCATTTTATTATCTACCGTTTACGAAATGATTATCATATTTTTTGTATAAATTTACATTTTGACTTCCACATGTTACATTCCAATATTAACATCTTGTATATACACAAATATATTCTCTATATATGCATATATCAAAAAATTTAACATCTGGCAAAATGCTGTATACAGATTTCAGTATTCGCATAAGAGTATGTATCATATATACAGCTGTTAAATATTTGATATAAGATTGGCTTGAACATATCAACTTGAACATCTACATGATATTATATTATATAATTGATATTTCATTGCATTTCTCTCCTCTCGAGAATGACGGTATATAAAATTACACTTTACGATATATCACCTGTGGTTGTAACAATTCAGGAAAAAGAGAGGAGGAAAATCATGATATTTGATATACCGAGAAATTATTGCATCTTGTCCGTGTTCTTAATTAATTACAAAAATTATAAAGTCTTGCCTGCCAGGGCAGCAGCTTTAGAGAGCACAATCTGGATGTCCATCGAGGGAAAATTCTAGACATAAAACATTATTTTTTTGGCATGGCACACCTTACTATATTCTGGTAATATATAATAATAGAAAATATAAATGCACATATAAATTAATAAAATATATTTGTGTCTCTCACCTGCAGGAGTTTAACATTTGTAGCAAAGTCGCCGGCCAGTAACTGATCCCTGAGTAATCTAAAAATACGTATACATGTGCTAAAAGAACGACGAAAATTATTACCAAAAACATGATAAAATTTGTTTACTTACAAGATCATAGCACAGCAGATATGTATGAGGAAACTGAATCTATTCTCATCAGCAAACAAGGAATCCCATATCCTCATAACATCTGGTAGAGGAAATTCTTGCGAAAGAAGGAGCGTCAACCATCTTGTTCCAAGCACAGGAATAACAAGATGAATTAGAGAGAGTCAATGAGAATTATAAGCATGACGATAACGATAATAATCATCGATATACTATAATATTACCTAAAGCTGTAATATTGCGGGCATAGCTCTTGCTGATGTAAACGCAACCAAATATCAGGATCATTGGCTCTAACTTGATTGGTCAATTTACTCATCATCGAATTAATTCCAAATTCAGCTTCATCTAACGTCTTTATAAAAAAATCACGTATTTCAGCCATCAGATTAGTAAAACAGAAAAAAGTATCTGCCTCGGCGTGTTCTACGAAACATAAAATAGATATATAGATATCGCTCTCAGCAGATCATTTATGGATTTCAATTGCTTTTATATAATATATACTTCTCCATGTAGGATCTGGATCACAAGCAAATGCGTGATATATAGGTCCAACTATTTCATTCATTCCCTGTACGTAACCTTGGCCGGGATTCAATTTAGCATATAAGAAGAGTATTCTTTCCAAAACTTCCCAGTGTGCTTCACCACCTTCGGATAATGGCGCGTAATCTTCCGTAGCTTTTCTGACGGAAACCGCTATCTAATAGATAAAACAGTAATGTAATGTAGTAACATGAGTCGTATTTGCAGAATGTTATGAAACTTTTCTGTTTATAGGCAGTATTCATAGTCAGTTCTTATTTCGAAACTGTCTTAAGTAATGTCTTAAGTAGAGTCCGACCGAAATTTCGGTTTGTTTTCAGTTTCAGTCAGTTCCGATAAAAAAATCAGAATTTCAGTTCGATTTCGGCCGAAAATAAGAGAAAATTTCGGTGGATTAATCGAAATTATACAACTTAACACGCGCCGATGAGCGTTCAAAAAACAACTGTTCTATTTTAATTATTAATTCGTTCATTAAATTTGAGACAATTTCAGTACAAACTTTGATGTAATTCTAATAAAAACTGAACAAACGAATGATTTGATTTCTTTATAAATTGAGGATGCAATATTATTATATTATTATATAGTTACATATTTTTATAAAATCTTGTTTTTTTAAAAAGTAATAAAGTTATTATAATATAAAAATGTCGATTTCGACTCCGGCCCAAAAAAATGTGACTCCATTAGTTTGCCTCCCCCCCCCCCTTTTTTT
>NW_017305694.1:576632-581699 GCF_001594115.1 Trachymyrmex septentrionalis
CCCCCTTTTTTAGTAAGACTTATCTAAATTACGAATTGAATTACATTCAATTTAGTTTCACTGAAATTGAATGACAACCAAATATTTTCGGTTTCGGCCCGAAGTTATTTAAAATGTGGTTTCGGTTGGACTTTAGTCTTAAGACGCTAATACGGCTCTCTGATTGGTTTGACTTCTTAAGACCGTACCTAAGACGGTCTCGAATATAAGATTTGAATATCGACCTATAATGCACAAGATATAAAAATATAAAAATTGTTTTTAAAGTTATCTTAGGTAGAATTTATTATTCTACTTGCATCGTTTATAATACCTGCTGCTTTCCACGTCAACGTAAGGGCAAAGATAAGTAAAATCTATTAATAAATTTAACAAAAAAATTAGTGATGGAAGCTTTAATCGTTTGTAGTTTTTTACCTTTGTCATTCCTAAGCCCTTCCTCTCAACGTTTGCGCTTTTCAGCACTGTGTGTTGAACTCTGTGATGTAAACGTTGACCATTAGCATTCACTATCTTTTGACATGGATAATCAGTGCCTTGTTGAAAAAATGATATGTCTGGACATAGTCGTCTGTACACGTAAAATTTATTTTTCTGATTCTCAGTGTTTTTATTAATACTTTGAAAAAAAAGCTGTCAGAATATTTATAGAATTCGATACTCTTACCTAACATCTTTATCAATCTGAAGTAGAACTTCGTTATCTTTAAAGTACGTTTGCCACTTGCTATCTGGATTTAAATTGAGAGGATGATCATGTAACGTTACATCGACTCGCTCTTTGTCATCGGTATTTGATTCTCCAGGCATAACAATGAGATCCTCTGTCAAACCATCAAATTCAAAAACATTATACATAAATTTCCATGTGGTTTTTTTTTAACGTAATTATTCGCGTATTATTTCTGATATTCCAATATTATATTTTAATTTTTATTATTCTTTTTGATGATTTATAATTATAAATAAAGATTAATAATATTCTATACCTTTATGAATATTTAAGGAATTTATTAAGCTGAAATATCCTTTACAAATAATAAAGAGTTAATAAGTGATACAAAAAATATCTTCTCACCAATGAAAGTATTGTACAACTCTCTTTTACGTTTTAAAGTTTCTATCCAATTAGACTTTATCGGTGGCAAATAATTCAACAGCAGTTTCCAACATAAGGGCCTCAGCCCACCGGGCTCGTCAGGTATGCCTGAGATATAAAAAAGAATGGAAGAAAATTATTATTATTAGATTATTAGTGTTAGTATTAGATCATTATCATTAGATTATTAATATCAGTATTAGATTATTAGTATTAAGATGATTAATGCAAGCCATAAACATATTATTATCGTATCTGCAATGAACAAAACAAAAGGCTTGTTCTTTTTGGCTGAATTTCTTAGACTTTCCCACAATAACTACAACTGATGATTCTCTATCAATATATGATTAACTCTGTAATCTTGATCTTAACTTAATGTTTATCTTTTTTTAATTCTTGGAATTGAATAATTAAACCGAAATTAAAGATTAATCCTACATTAGTGAAAGTAAGCTTTATATGGTTCATTGTTTTTTTTTCTCCAACGTGGAGAGAAAAAGAAAAAAGACGAATAAATCATACAAAAAGTTTAGCTCAAAAGAACAGACCTAAAAAGTTATTTTGATCATTTTCTACTGAATTAATACATACTAAAGACTGCTTTATGGCCTAGTTTACATTGTGCACTTGATACGCGTACTAATTAATAACTTTCTATTAAATTATTTTAATTTCAGCGATGTATTTAAAGAATGATGTACCAAATTGATACAATATGCATCAAAATGATTACTTAAATACACATATCATGTATATGTATTACACGTATTGCCGAAATTAAGAAAATTTAATAAAAAGTTATTAGTTAGTACCCGTATCAAGTATAAGAGGTAAAGGTCATAAAGCAGCCTTTACTATTAATTCAATGAAGTGTGATTGATCAAATTCACCATAACTCCCCTGGTAGCCAAACCTGCAGAGATAGATTTTGAGCAGAGCTTATTACCAATTTTTGATTGCAGAAAGACAACAAATTATACACAGAATTTGTACTATCAGACAATGTCAGCAAACTGCTGTCAAAAATATGACAAAGCCTGCTGACATGTTATGCCAGCAAATTGGTGACAGAAACCGAACAGAGTCTGCATAACCTTGTAACAGATTGCAAACAAATCGAGCAGAGCCTGCTAACATAATCTGATAGCAGATTGACAGCAAAAACCGAGCAAGATTTGCCATTTTCATATACAATCTCGTCACGAGATGGATTTGCTTCTCGTAAAAAGAAAACATCCAGGATCCTATAAGAATGTAAATCGAATAGGTAAATAGAGATTCTAGAGATTCCCAAGCTTTTGGAATATGCTTTCTGAAACTCTGAATATTTTTTTTACTATTTTATAACTTTCTCATGTGTATTTTGAAATATGAAGTTAATCAATAATATTTTAGCAATAAAATTATATTGATTGCTTCCAGTTTTTACACTAGTATATATAAAGATATAATTATACGTGTAATTATATATAATCGTTTATATATATGTACGCAAAATTTCTAATAAGAAATCAGATCGATTTAAATAAAAATAACAGACTTTGCTCGGTTTCTGCTGTCAAGTTATGTCAGCAGACTCTGTTCAGTTTCTGCTCACAATCTGTTATCAAATTCTGTCAGCAGATTCTATTTGATTTCTGCTACCAATCTGTTTGCATAGAATGTTAAAAGATTCTGTCGACAGAACAAGAGCAGAATGCAACATCAGTTGTGATCAGTCTGCTAACATTTTCTAATCAAATCTGCTACCTGCTTCTGTCAACATCCTGCTAACATTTTGCTATCTGGATCTTAGGTCTATATAAAGTATCTAAATACAATAAAGTATAATCAAATTTGACAATCAAATAATACATGTGTGTTCTGTTAATTAATATGACAATATCATTATTGAGTATTTTATCATTTAAAATATTTATATACTTTTACATATAACTTTACTAATTCATCATCTACTGCAGCTTTTAGTATGCACTAATCTAGTAGTACAAGTAACTGAATTCGCTATCAGTTGTATGTACAGTGACAGACGTACCATGGAAACATATTTTACTGAGACTGACCATATCTATCTCGTCCGCATCGAGAACATCGTCGAATTCGCTCAATCTGTAAACAATTCACAGGTAAACAGACACATGAAATAAATCGAATTGAGAAACAAAATTTCACGCAGGTACCTCGCTTACCTCTTTCGCAGGATGCTCATTTTCGTAGCACATGTGACTGATGTGACACTAAGCAGGTCCAGCGACGTGGGAGCACGGATCTAACCGCGGCTTCTTATCAGCATTCAGTGGGCGTGCGACACAGCGTTGATGCGTGCAGGCAGGCGCGTGTACAGATCTGATGCAGCGATATCCTGTAAATCTCGTTTTCTCATTATTGACTGCTGCCCGTCGCCTCGACGATCATCATCGCTTTCGAATCGCTCCGCCAGACTCACAACCAGCTGTAGCCGGCAGCAATGGCCATTGACTTCGCAGTAAACTCCGGACTACTCCGGAGTATTCCGACGAGTGAATATCGATACTTCTCTCGCTCTCTCTCTTTTGATCTCTCGATATATCAGCATCGATACTCGTCGCAGCCGTACGAAGTATCGACTCTCGCATGCTCTCGCGCCAAGAGATTTTCTGTCCTTGTTTTATGTCTAATAAATGATGAGGATAGAATGAGACAGTAGCACGAGTAGCGTCTCCCCGAATGTATCTACACCGATAGTAAGCAACAGCAAGTTTTGTTCTGTCAGTACTGACAGTAACTGTCAGTAATGTATAGTTTATCTCGTTGACGGGTCGAATTACTTCGAAAGGGCAGAAACTGTGAAAACTTGGAAAATAGATCGCGATATCGAGCGATACTTTAAAAAGAATTCAATGCTTGCTGTTTGATATCAGCTGATTGATATGGCTACTGATAACGGAGTCTCGAATTGCCAAAATATACATCTATCTCGGATGGGTAATGTGCCCGCTGAGCGAATAATGTGTACACTGTTTACAGTGTTTACACAAGAAAGTGACTGATGAGTGTATATGATATTTTAAGACATTAAAGGAGTTCGCGTATGCGCATCGCTTGAAATATATACCAATATATCTCTTGACTTGTTATACCGCCAATTTGTACTGCGACGTTTCTCGTAAATCGAGATCGTAATGTCACTTTATAACGCGAATAATATTTGATATAATTGTAAGTCTTGGAATTTCTTAATCTATAATCTATCATTATTCTGCATTCTCCTGTTGAACACAAACTAACAGTATTTAACATTAATGTTATAATTTCCTAATCATCAATGTATCCAGATAACAACGTGTCTATCCTGTTGCTGGCAAGTTGCTTATTAAGTATAAATTACTAAGTATGTGTTGCTATCAGAATTGCAACAACTGAATCTTCATTTATTGGCAACTTGATGCCTTTACGTGATAACATTGAATAGCAACTTGCCAGCAATTTGCCGACAACTTTAAAATCGTCCTCATCAAAATTCATACTGTTACTATCATGTTGTCATAATATGCAGCATCATACAATGCTGTCATATTGCCGACAACGCAAGATAACATTGACGCAGCTATCTTACTGTTAAAATGCTGGCAATACAGATACACATAAGATCTGTTCTCTTTAGCTAAAGTTCTTGCACAGTTCATCTTTCTTTCTTTTCCTTCTACGTTGAAGAAATTGTTGAAGATAAATCTATGACAAGTTGCCAGCATCATAAGCAATCACAGATTTGTACGATTTTGCTATGACACGCTTTGCTATCTGAATAACTGTTATTACAATGTATTATGTTACATTTATATTGTTAAATGGAAAATTATAATTATTAAAACTTGAAATACGAAGCGTCTTACCAGTCCGAGTGTTAAGATGTTGAACTACTCTCTCTCTCTCTCTCTCTCTCTCTCTCTCTATATATATATATATATATATATATATATATATAT
>NW_017305694.1:581799-584518 GCF_001594115.1 Trachymyrmex septentrionalis
TAGTCTAAAGGCTTAGGACGCTCGCACGGAATGTAAGAGATCCGGGTTCGACTCCCGGCCGAGGAAATATTTTTCGCAATAAGTTTATTACAGTTTTTTAAGATTTGGGAAATTTTCGGGGGATTATTTATTTCAGATTGATTGTGTGAATCCGATAATTTCATCGGTTCGCAATTTATTTCTGAAAATTAATTCAATTTAAATGAGTGTATATTATATAGTAGTTCAACATCTCTTAACACTCGGACCGGTAAGGCGCTTCGTATTTCAAGTTTTAATATAAACGGTCTCGTTTCCAATCATATTGTTTATAATTATTATATTGATGTACGTGTTAGTTCGTATTTATTAGGATACATTAAGTCTATTTCTTTATTCCCGCATTAGACTACACTTTCTGGATTTTCTTTCTCTCTTTTGCTAAAAAATATCAAATATATGTCTATTCCATTTTAAGTTCCACAAAAGTGTGTATACTAGTTCAATTACACAAAACTGTTACAAAAGAGTTATAAAAAAAAAGACTTTTGACACTTTGGATTTCCCTTAGATTTGTAATCAATGCGCTACATATATGTATTTTTTTTTTCTAGTTACTTTGCGGCTGCCAAAATGCCATTCAAGTTCCATTTGAAAAAGAGCAGACAGTATAATGTCGTGTCCAAGAATCAGTACGTAATCTGTGTCGAATTGTTAGATGCCACTTCTATAGAATGCACTCTCAGCATCGACAGCGTTGGCCAGGAGTGTCTGGACAATGTGATGCAACGTTTGGGATTAGGGCAACCAGAGTTTTTTAGCTTACGCTATGTTTGCCGCAGTACATCATCACTTCGATGGATAGACATGGACAAACCTTTAAAGAGGCAGCTTGAAAAAGATGCTAAAAGCTTTACGCTTTACTTAAGAGTTATGTACTATATAGTGGACGTACAACTCATTCAAGATGAGATGACAAGGTTGACTTAATTCGCTTAAGTGATATAAGGTCTGTTCTTTTTAGTTCAACTTGCACAGTGTATCTTTTCTTGTTTTCTCTTCAAATTGAGAAAAGAAGAAAAGAGGAAATATGAGTCTTACAAAAAATTAAAAATAACAGACCTATAAGTTTCTTAAAAAATATAATTTTACGTGTTTCTTCTCTTTTCCCTTCCACAGATATCATTATTATCTTCAACTGAAGAATGATGTGCTAGAAAACAAAGTACATTGTAATTACAGACAGGCTTGTGTGTTGGCAAGCTATTCTATGCAAGCTGAATTTGGAAATTATAGTCCAGAGAGACACACAATCGAATATCTCCAACAATGCACTTTCTTCCCAAATGTAACACCAATTTTCATAATTAAATTATTCTAATTGCAAATGTCATATAAATCTAAATCCGGGTTCTATTTAAATTTCTCTTTAGGACGTAAACAAAACGGATCCAAATGGACAAGAATCTCTTTTATATACAGCAATATGTCAATATAAAGGTTTTGTCAATATGACACAAGCTACTGCAGAAGAATTATATATCTCGATTGCCATGCAACTGGAAGGATATGGCACTGAAACTTTTCCTGCCAAGGTATAAATAGCGCGATAAATTAATTAATTTTTGTTGCTTCAATTATGCTGTAATTATGGAATATTTTAGGATACCAGTAACAACAAAGTTATACTTGGAATTTCCATTAATGGAATTATGGTGGCCTATCCTAATACTCAAACAACGCAATTTTATAGGTTAATTTACTTTTTATTTTATATATGTGACTTTAGGTCTGTTCTTTTCAGCTGAATTTCTTGCATGTTCATCTTTTCTCTTTTTCTTTCCACGTTGGAAAAAAAGAGGAGATAAATAGTGCAAAAAATTCAGCTTTTTTTAAAAAGGACTTTTTATACGCACTAAATTATTACAGCATATTAAATAAATAATTTATGATTTGCAGATGGAAAGATATCAGTAATGTCATAAATCAAAAAAAGACGTTTAGAATAGAGTGCAAATGTGAAGAAGCAAAGCAATTTGTATTTACCGAGTCGCGAGATGCAAAATACATATGGAGATTATGTATAGCCCAACATTTATTTTATATACAGTATCAAGAACGCCGTCCACAAGAAAGATCTAGTGGCTGCTGTGTGCGTAAATTAACATTTGATTAATTACATTGAAACATGCGTACAGAATTTTATATAATTGTAGGCATTAATATGTTGTTACAGGATAATGATACAAACGATTCTAGTGAGCAAGCAGTATCCGTGAATTCGGATAACAGGACCTCGGACACACATACACGGTGGACAAGTTACAACGATCTTTCAATACCATCACCGTGTCCTGTTGTATCCATTTCGTCAACCGATATAAATAGTTTGCGCGCGTTATTACCATCATATAGACCGGCACCTGATTACGAAACGGCAGTCCAAATGAAATATAATAGTGGAAACGCTTCTCAGCCGTATTATGCGAATCAGTCAGCAATAGTTGGTTCAGATATTTCGTGCCTGCTAGGTGTAAACCGCAATAGATATTAAATTTAATAAGATACCTGATAAAGTTCTATTGAAATATTTGTGATATAAAAATTTGAACATGCAAAAGAGATTATATATTATATATAATTCATATATATTTGCAAATAAAATATTTATAAATTATATTAAATATATTAAATATATTAAAATATAACATTTACATTAAATTAGGAATTAATACTCTAT
>NW_017305694.1:584618-599166 GCF_001594115.1 Trachymyrmex septentrionalis
TACATTATCTTTCTGAATAAAACAATATAATATAATAAAACATTTAAATAATCAAAATTACAATTGTAATGTGTGTTTGCCGCTTTTCATGATCGATCTTTATGACAAACAACCCAAAAGACGTCATGTCATAAATTATTCTTTTTAAAATTTTCTATAGAATCAGCAGTTGTGATCGCTTGCATCAAAGCTGCTGGTTCAGGTTTATTCGCAGTGGCATATACATTAAAACCAGAATCAATTAATGCATCTTTTGTTACAGGTCCTATTGCTACTGCTTTTATATCTTTGACATTATAGAAATTTCTCTTAAGTTGTGCTGTAATATGCTCAACTGTAGATGGACTAAAAAAAACAAATATACTGGGAGATTTCTCGAGTATTTTTGGTAATTCTTGTTCAAGAGTTTCGCTCTCTAATGTTCTATAAACTATGATCTTTTTTATTGAAATTCCACTATCTCCGACAGTACAAGAGATAGTTTCACGTGCAATTTCACTGCATGGATACAATAATGGTTTGGAATCTTTCTTCATATCAAGAATAATTTTTTCAGCCAGTTGTTTTGAATTACCAGACTGACTGCCTACACAATGTTGCAAATTAAGTTGATTTCTTGCGAGAGACTCAGTCACAGATCCCACACAGTACGTTGGCATCTGTTCCCAATGATACAGGATACTAGCATCTTCTTTTACTGCTAATACAATAGCTTCAACTGTACGAGGACTAGTTAATATTAAACCTATAATTAATTAAAAGGGATAGATATAATATTAATTATATAATATAATAATAATTATGTAATATAATTGTTGAAAATAATATGATGTATTACCACTATATCTGTCAGCTACTGACAAACATGCTCGCAGATCCGAAATATTCACAAATTCGAATTTCAAAGTTTGTAAACATTCGCAATTATAACCGGCTGATTCCAATGTCTTGCTATATGTTTCCTGATTGCTCTTTTCAGATAATCCTTTACACAATACTACTCTCTTGCAATTTCCAGCCATTATATGAACAAAAGTGTTTTTAATTTGTAAACTGAAATTTTGGTACAACAGGAAAAAAATATATATTGTAACTGTTAATAACAGTAACAAACTATATAATATTGAATTGTCAAAAAAAAGTTCGGAATTATTTACCAAAAAATAATTATTAATAATTGTCAGTGATATTCTGAATAAATTTACATGTAAAAAAATCATATTTTTTGAAGGATAATAGCTGGTAATACAAAACTTTTTTTTAGTAATTATTTAAAATACCTTTCCTCTTCCTAAAATCTTAATAAATATGTTCTCAATCGACGCGTATTCACTTAAAATGAAAGAATCTGGCAGAAAAACGCGGCGGTTGGCCTCATGAATCAAATTATTAAGCGTTAAAGTTCGAGACTTTAGAGGTTAAAATATCTGTCATTTCGACTCGATATAGGGCCTGCGCACAATAGAATAAATATTAAGAACAGGAATAAAGATTTTATTTTCAATCTATCTGATAGATTGTGTGAAATCTAGATTAAGATTTCAATCTATCAGATATCAGATTACATCGGAATACGCGGTTTCTAGTAGATTGAGAGAAATCTCAATATTTATTCCTATTCCTAATATTTCCTCCATTTTTTGTGCGCAAAGCCTTATGTATACGTTCCGCTTTAATTATACAAATTCTCTGCTTCACAAACGCAAACTCACTGCTTTAAAAGTAGAAAAACGCGGCAGTCGACCTTGTAAATCAAATTAAGCGTTGAAGCTCGAGACTTTAGAGGTACTTAAGATATCTGTCATCCCGATTTGATACAGTTTTGGCTGCGTTCATCAGAGAAAATTAATCAATTAGCGCTTAGTGTGATTCTTTAATACGATTAGTTCCTATACTTAGATTTAATGAAGAACTAAAGATAAGAACCAATCATATTATAGAATATCATTAAGTGCAAACTAATTAATTTTCTCTGCTAAACGCAACCTATGTATATATTCCGCTTTGGAGATGCTGGATGGCCAAATTGTCGAGACTTCGCAGTAAGGCTTCAAGATTGGACGCGTTCAAGTTGATAAAACGACTAGCCTGTTTGCCAAGCAAATGAGCATAATTGGTTGTATATTTATAGATCTAACTAATCATATTCAATCGCTCGGTAAAGCCTAGCCTAGAGAGTCTCACAAGGAGAGAGTGGCTAATGTCTCTAGAGTATAGAGTTCGGCTAGAGAGAACTCTGGTCCGGCAATCGACCTCTAAAAATGGTGAACATATCTGCGCGTTTCTACCGTATATTTGCACTAGTACACCAAATGTTATATAATTATATATAATTATATATAAAATATGTTCATATATATATATATATAACATTTTTTCCCGGGAGGACAGAAGATTTTGAAGAATTTGATAGGAATATAAAATATGTATATAAAATATGTCAATTTTTAATATAATTATATATATAGTTTTATATAATTTTATATAATTACATACATAATTATATATAATTATAATAAAACATTTTTTCCCGCGTTGCTATTTTATATTAGTTTGATATATAATATTTTGGAAATATATTTTCAGTTTATTAGAAATATATTTTCTTAAATCTTAAAAAATGTTAAATAAAAAATTTTATTTTGGCATTCTAAATGCTTCTCTTATACAATTAAGATTTCAAATGCCGCCGTCGACTTTTCAAGAAGAAAGAAGAAAGTATTTGCAAGTTTGGAAAGCATTAATAAGTGGAGAAAGTTAACCGACTAACCTAAATTCTTTAACGAATGTGATGCGTGATGAATTTCACCATTGAATTCTTTAACTTGTTAGTAGGCCGTTAGACAATCTGTGTCTCGATTAATATTAAAGCGAGCACTCAGTTGATATTTTCAATCTATATTAATAATCCAAGGGTTGACTATAAAACTAAGTTACTATAGAGCCGGTGATTTATATATATGAAATGTTTGGAAAGCTTCACACTTAAATTAATCTGAATGTGGAATTTCCACACGTAGAGTTTAGCCAATCTTTTTTTTCTAAAATTATTTATTATAGATTTTTTCATTAGCAGAATTCTCTTTGGTACGCACTGCATGCAGTAATTCGACACGAGCATGAACTCAGATAACAGAAAAAATAAAGTTATCTAAAAATTATCTAAAGTTACCTAAAAGTTATCTGTCTTTAAAATATTGAGAGTTCGTCCTTTAGTTAACTTATAGATACTTTGTTAATTTTACGAAAATTGAAAATAATATACTTAATTCTAAAAAATAATAATAAATAAAATGCCAATTTGAGCCGACAGTGATTATTAGTGTGTATTATATAATATCATTTATTCAAAGTGAATATTAAATGTATACGTTTCGACCTACTGCCAAGGTCCTCTTCAGTACAAAAGATAAATTAACAAAATTACATGACAGCGCATACACACATAAACTAATAACATAAAAAGAAGAGAAAACGCGTGGTGTTGATGTCCGAGTTAATCTTGGTCATTTAATTACTAAATTGAATGACTATCAAGATTGAACTAATTTTATAAGGTTCGTTGCACATGTTCCAATAACAGTTCCATTTAATGAAACAAATTTTAAAGATATAAGAGTCTTATAGATATAAGACACGACATAACTGTTTGGTAGATGAAATTTCATTTTACATCTATAACTGAAATCCTAGATTTAAATCAACTTATAAATATATTATATGAGCAAATACAGTTCAATAATTAATGTTGCAGTTGTAAACAGCAATAAATAGTAACGCGTATAGGAACATTAGTAGCAGTAAGGTCGAAATCAGACTACGCATTGAAGATCGAGATTGAAAATTGAAAAATTGAAACTCGACTAATAAGAAATTTTAATTCCTTTTGGTTTTATTAATTAAATTTCAATCTTCTTAAGGCCGGAATCAGACTATGTATTAAAGATTGAGATTGAAGATTAAAGATTGAAATTTCAACAGTGAGGACGAAGAAATTTTGGCTTCTTTTGTTTTGATTGGTCAAATTTTAATATTTTAATCTTCAATCTCAATCTTCAATGCATGATTTAATACCGGCCTAATACGTAGTCTGATGTCGACCTAACTGAGGAATAATAAAATTTCGCAAGTGGCACAAAGAATAGAGAGACCGTTGGTGGAAAGGGAAAGACTCTTCGTGTCGATCCTCACAAAATTGTCATTCGGAGATTTGACCGCGCGTGTTAAGTTAGTAGTTATCAGGCTCTTCGCATCAATCGCGACTGTAAATCATTATATCTGTCTAGCATTACATTAACATTTTTACTGTAAAGTTTTTTTTACATATATAATCTCTTTTGATAGTGGTTTACATTTTTTAATTCTTTCAATTGTAAATAATAGTCAAAACGTAATAATAAAATAAAACATTTTTGTATCAACAATCAAGTGGATACAAGATATAAGCAAGATATAAGTGGGACAAGATATAAGCAACAAAGATGGCTCGGCAACCTCCAAACTACGAGCTTCTGTCAGAAGAAAAGACAAAGGAAATGTTAAAGCTCTTTAAAGGCGAAAGAACTGGATTTGTTCTTGTCGGTCCGAAAAAATATTTTTTCCCGTTTAGATACATAGAACAAGCTGAAGGCTTCTATAATTTTAAAGCTAGATCAGATGACACATGGTTGTTGTCGCATCCAAGATCGGGTATGTACAATATTACGTCTGCCTAGCTGTCTCCTCTCTCTTAATTAAATCTTAATGAATAAATTATATAATAATGCTATTTATGCACTCTCAAAATCCGCAAAAAAATTTTTTGCGCTCATTTTAGTGCTTTATTATTTAGCTAAAAAAATTTTTTGTGAAAGGGCTAAATAGGCCGTCAGTCAGCCTCTTCACATGTTAATAACAACCGATTTGGAAAATCAAATAGACAGGATTTATGCGCTATTTATGCGCTTTCATATTCGCATAGTTTCAATTTTTGCGCTGCATCCTTTAAGACACTTCCCTCTTAGAGCAAACAGACATATGTTATTTATCCCTAAGTCGTTTAAAACTACGCTATCTAACTATGCAAAATATATCTTCTAAAGGGTTGCAGCGCAAAAATCGAGATTGCTTGGAAATGATAGCGCATAAATCGAAGATATATTTTGCACAGTTAGATAGCGTAATTTTGCAGTTTTAAACGACTTAAGGATGAATATGACTATCTGCTCCAAGATGGAAATTCCTTAAGGGATGCAAAGTAAAAATTTACAATCAATCTTACAAACAACATTAGATTGAGAAGACTGAGGTAGAAACATCTTCCTGAACTTTAATGAATCTGTTGAGCTTATTTATGCCTCTATAAGCCATACGTAAAATTAGTTGTAAATTCCACTTTTTTTATGTTTAATGACAAATTTTACAGACAAACTTTCGGTTTGCCCATGGGCTCTCCATTATCTCCTATACTCGCGGATTTAGTCATGCAGGACTTAGAGTTAGTTTCGCAAAATTATCCTACGTATGTTCGCAAATGCTTCGTTCAAGAAATATTTACTTTTAAAGTTATATATACAGAACTGAAAATAAATAATTGAAATATCTCTTATTTTTGTTCTGAAGCTCGAGGGTCATTGATAGGCTTTTATTTGCAAAGCTCATAGTTGTAGCTCGTAGTTCGTAGCTATTAGTTTGTTGAGTGTTTTTGTAGAATAAACTTATAATTATACCTCGTACGTATTCTAATAGTGAATATACCAAATGGTATATTTATATGGATTTTGTGACGGAAATCGTTTTGAACAAAACATTTAATAATTAAATTTTGATTACTAAAGCAATAGAGGATAGACCTTATTTCGACATTATTTATTTCTACTGCAACTTCTGTATAATTTCAAAAGTAAATATCTTTTGAACGAAACGTTTGCGCGTCCAGAGGAAGTTTTTATTTGTTTTGAAGTCCAAAATTCATATTTTAAGTTTGGCGGTTTAATCTAGAAACACCCTGTATATGTTTTTATCATGGATGGCGTGGAATCGTGGAGCACTCCCAAAAATTTAGCTTTGAATGTGAAAATGCACACTCAAAGGATCCAAGAATTGGATTAAAAAAACAACTGTGAATTTTTGAAAATGTGCGCAGATGCGACCGATATTCGTAATGGCAGTAGAATTGACTAATCACAATTACCATACCTATCAGATTGTATCTGATAGAGAATTGTTATTAAAAAATTACATAAATTTTAATATATTTTCTATCTTTAATTCCATATAAATAACGATTACGTCCCTTACTTATTAGAATTGATAATAGATCCTCTATCATGTTTCCCACATTACATGAGATAGAAAACTATTATATAAAATATCAAATAAATTTTGATAGATTTCCTATCTTTAATCCCGTCTAAAAAAACTAATACGTTAATTACATATTGTGTAATTAACAAATTTTTTATTATATATTTTACATTGAATCTGAAGAAGATATTCATACAAAATATCAAATAAGTTCCGAATGATTTTCTATCATCAATGTCACATAACGAATACGTGAATTAGTCATCGGAATTGATAAAATTTCTATCAAGTATCTTACATTGAATCTGATAGAAGATATTCATGCCAAAATACCAAATAAATTCCGAATGATATTTTATTGTCAATTCCATGAGAATAATTTGTGAATAAAATGAATCAATTCAATGAATATAAATACGATAATTAAAGAATTTCTATTGGTCTAAAAAAAGATATTATAAAAATTGATTCAATACGATAACAGTTGCGTCTAACTTGAAAAATGCCTACAATAGGCTTTATAAATAACGATAAAATTTTATAAGAATTTAATTATTTCTATCGGATTTTTTATCAAAAAATGGTTTAAATTTTATTTAAGATCACTTTAATAACCAAAAAGATAAATTACCCTTTTCTTACATGTAAAAAAAAAATTTTATTACTTGTAATTTTATTTCTATATAAAATTATATTATATATAAATTATATATATAAATATTATATATAGGAACGACTGTGATGCAAGAGCTCATATGGCTGTTGGCAAACGATTTGAATTTTGACGTAGCAAAAAAGCGTCTACTTACTGAAAGGTTCCCATTTTTTGAGTGAGTATCTGTGTTTATATGTATGTAAATGATAATACATTGTAAAAGAACTTCAAGTACAATTATAACAATTATAATGAGTGATTTTGACTCTCACTATTAAAGGTGTACATATTTTCACACGTAATAGTAAAGTTACATCTTACGAATAAAACACTTATATTATATTCTTCTTTACAGAAATTAAACAATTTACAAAAGTTAACTTAAAATCGAAGTTAAGTTTAAGTATTCATTTATATATAATAATTTGCCATCAACCCACATAGAACACTTCATCCAAATATCATTCTTAGAACATAGGAACGTTCTTTGAATATCCTTAAGATATGCCTTGGGGATATGTCTGTTCTGTATAGGAAATTAATCACAATTTTTTTAAACTATACTATATTATTAGATACTATTTTTTATTTATATTTTTATTGAATGACTCAATAAGTTTAAATAATTTTATCATCACTATCGACTAATCATCATTTGCGACCGATATAATGGAAGAATGTAACTGAGAATATTACAAGACTGAAAGTATTATTGCAACAGAAAATAGATATAAAGAAATACTACCGACACTTTACATAACTATAATCTGTAGAAATTGTACCTAACCGTTTTATTAATTTTGTTAAATTTGCGTTCTTTACATGTATACACTGAAGATATCTAATAATAAGGTCGAAACGTATGTTTTAAAATTTTTAATATATAAAAATCTGGCTCGTAGCCCCTTTTTATTATTTATGTCTGTCTATTATTATTGAGCCATTATAAGATTATCTTTATTTAACACAATTTTATATTTTCTCTGCAAACTGTATAATTTTATTAACTTTTTTTACAATGCTAAAATAAAAACATGAATAAACATTTTTATAATCAGCTCCAGGCAGATGTTATATATTTTATTTTTATTTATTCATTTTGTTTGAAATATTTAAGATATTTTCTATTATTTATTATTACAGTATACATATAATGTAGACAAAATTATATAATGTATTACATAGCAATTATGTATTATATCTTATATATTGAAAATTGAATGTATACAACTGCGAGTCAAATTAGAAAATATGGCACTTTTCTCTAAAAATGCTCAATGTACAATTTTATCAAATAGCATAATAAAATATATTGAGGATTTCGCGGTTTAACTCATTTCTATATTTTTATTAAACGTACATCTTTACATTAATTTATGTACAACGGCTTTAAGTTGTGCCAATAAAAAACGTAATTAGAATTATGTTCTCAAAGACAGGCTATGTCTAATGAGAAATGACAATAAAATCGGTGACAATAAATCGATTTGGCATCGATTTGATAATATCGATTCGATATCGATTCTATTATCATTTCTCACTGGGTGTTTGATAAGCGTTTGAAATACTAGAAAATTTATTTAAATATTCATATAAAAATATTATTAAGCCCTCTAATTGTAAAATTTAGTCCTAACCGTCTGACGCTTCTTTACTTAATTTGATTTATTAATAAGCGGTCTAATTTAACTCATTTATATTATTTATATTATTTATACATTTTTAGTTCACATATTTTTACTGCTTATAATCTTTATATTTAAAAGCATTTCTATAATTGTTTATTGTAATTTTAACTTTTATGTTATTTTATTACTTTTTATTACTATTATTAAATTGAAATATTAAATCTTATTATCTTTTGTCAATGTTTGTTATGGATGTATTTGACGTACAGTCCTTGCAAAGAAAATTTCTTTGAAGTATGTTTAATTACTTACAAAACTTCAAATAAACATATGAAAGTTATGTGAATAAGATTATATATTTTTATTTAATAACACAAACATTTTTGTAGTTTATTTATTTTATTTGTTATTATTTTTATTGTTAAAAATGAAAATTTAAAAAATTATAAATAATTTACACATTTTTCTTTTATAAGTATTTTAAATATTCCAGATTATTTATGCAAAGTTTCATTGCGATTCACTGATTAATTACAAAGATATAAAACAAATAAATATTTTGTTTATTTACTGGATAACGAGTTTATGCATTGCAATATAACTCTATGTAAATAATTTTAAATGCATAATGTACTTATATACTAAAAAATTAAGATTTTTGTCATTTATTTTATTATACATTTCCATGTATTTTTGTGTTTAGAACACAGATTTAAAAAAATATTTCTCTTTATTAAAATAACTTATGATCCACATAGTAAACCGAAATTTGTCGTATTATTTTTAAACGTAATTTAGAATAATCAATAATTTTTTTATAAATTTTGTTATCATTTTGAAAATATGTATAAAACATCCTTAAATTGTATCTTTATTCTTATAGATTCAGTTTATTTAATCATCCTGAAGTGACCCAAGAATTTCTTCTTTTCAACAAAGATGACACAGTAAAGCAACAATTGTGTCGGGAAATAGCTTTGCCCGGTTATAAAGTTATCGCTGAAATGCCATCACACACACCTAGATTTATAAAAAGCCATTTTCCGTTCAGTATGTTACCTGGACTTTTAGATGTTGGTTGTAAGGTAATAATTAAAAAAAATGAAAAGATTCTTTTTACTAAATGTCATTTAAATGTCTTTTGTAACACTTTTCCTTAGATTGTGTACATAGCTCGCAACCCCAAAGATGTTGTGTCTTCATGGTATCACCTTAATCGCTCAATTTCGACGCAAGGGTTTTTGGGTGACTTTTCTACCTTTTTCGAGTATTTTCTAAATAATTTAAGTAAGTAGAACATATCCAGAGAAAGAGCTATATTTCTTACTTCTCTGTATCTTATCGTAGATATTTGTATTATTTATCACATTCATGTGGATGTCCAATGTTTTTCTGGAAGTTTTATCTGGACGATTTATTTGTATCCATATATTAATTCGTAAGAAATAGATTTTGAATGTAATGTAAGAGATTGAAAAGATTGAATAGATCCAATAGTAAAATTAAAAAGTAAAATTATTCTTTTATTTTGACAAAAATTAAGGTTTTAGAAATAGAATATAAAATGAAATGTATAAAATTAAAACTACTAATTCTATATATAAGATAAATCCAAAAACTAAAATTGAAAATAACTAATACATAATTTTATAGTTCTTATAATTTTATAGTTCTAAAAGTTTTTTTTATAAAAATTCTTCTGCACAAAAAATTTTATACCATACATATATTTTATACATTTAAACTGTAATTTTTATATTTTTACAAATACTAATCAGTAACTTAAACATGAATAAAAAAGTTTAAAGTACTAATTTTTTAAATATAATTTTGCAATAAATTTTTTTAGCTATCAGCTATGACTAATGATTCATGCAAAGTTGGATCTTCCAGCCAAGAATAAAATATATCATGTCTATTTTCCTTCTGTAAAAATTTTATTCTTTATTAAATTCTATGAACAAAAATTGTGTGTTTAGTAGAAAGAAAAAAGTATTAGTCGTTAAATTAAAATGGACTTATCCCAAAAAACCCAACACAATTTAAATAAAAATAATACATATATCTACGTAAACATTTTTTAAAAATAATCTGCACTCTCTTTCTCTGTCGCGCGCGCGCGCGCGCGTGTGTGTGTGTGTGTGTGTGTGTGTAATCTCTCAAAGCATTGATTTTTCTACTTAGACATTCGATATGACTTTTACTATTGTTGACTTATATATATATTTGTTCTCTTTTTGGAAGAAGGATGAAAGGGTGCTTTAAAAAGATAATTTTTAATGCCGTTATCTTTTTATATTATTTTTTTATTTTATAAAGCGCCTTGGTCGCCGTATTGGGAACATCTAAAAGAAGCCTGGAATTTGAGGAATTCAAAAAATATTTTATTCTTATTTTATGAGGAGGTGATACACGTAAGTATAGACAAAAATTTTGTTCTCAATTAAACAGAGAAAAGTCACCGATACCGACATATTACTTTGCTTTTGGAATATTTCTTACACAAAAGTTAAAAATAAAACTGTAGAAACATAAATACAAACTATAAAATGTTTTCTACCAGATAATATAGCAATTTTTATAATATCTTTTGCAATTTTGCAACAATTTACTTTTTCATAAGATAAGGAAAAATGTGCGTCTGGTAAAATAGGCCGCAAAATTGACATATTAAATATAAGTAATGCCACATATTCTTTTTTTTTTTTTCATAGGGCATTCATCATCTGTACAAAATACCTAAAATAAATGTATAAAATATATTTAAAAATTTCTTTATTTCTAAAACGTCGTTTTCGTTCATTTAAATGCATACTTCATACTGTTCTGCAGATGAAAACATATATGTAACGCAAGAATTTCTTTTTTTTTTTAATTTTTTTATAAATACACAAACATATGAATATTGTGTGAATATAAGGCTATATTTTTGTTTAATAACACATTTTTATAGTTTATTTATTTTATTTGTTATTATTTTTATTATTAAAAATGAAAATTTAAAAAATTATAAATAATTTACATTTTTTTTTATAAGTATTTTAAATATTTAAAATAATTTACGCAAAGTTTTATTGCAATTTACTAATTAGTTACAAAGATATAAAACGAATAAATATTTCGTTTATTTATTGGATAACTAGTTCATGCATCGCAATGTAACTCTACGTAAATAGTCTTGAATACATAATGTACTTATATTAAAATTGAGATTTTTATTATTTATTTTATAATACATTTCCTTATATTTTTATTAGAGCACAGATTAAAAAAGAACTATTTATTAAAATAACTTATGATCCAGATAATAAATCATCACCAAATTTGTCGTATTATTATTAAACGTGATTTAGAATAATTTGTAATTTTTTCATAATTTTGTTATCATTTTGAAAAATATGTATAAAACATCTTTAACATTTTTTAAATAATAAAACATTTTTTAAATCATATAACAATACATTCTAATTATTTTTAAATATTTATATTCTGTATATATTTTAATTGTATAAAGCTCAACTAACAAATAATTAAATAATTAATAATTAATTCACCAAAAAGATACTAACATCTTTATTGTTTAAGCTTGTTTTTTATGTAATATATATATATATTGAAGAAAATTATTTTTGTTCTTTTTTCAGGATTTTCCAAAAACAATTAAGAAAGTAGCAAAATTTTTGGGTAAAACATACACTCTCTCTGATGAAGAAATTAACAAGCTGACAAATCATCTCAATATCCAAAATTTTAGAAACAATCCGATGGTGAATTACTCTGAGTTGAAGGCTTGTAAAATAATTAAGGATAATTCTTTTATTAGAAAAGGAGGAAATGGGAATTCGGAAGACATTTTCACTCCAGAATTAAATGTAAAAATAGAGAAATGGATCGAAGAAAATCTTAAAGATACTGATCTACGTTTTCCGTCTTTCAACACTTAAAAATAATCAAAAAATGAAAGAGATTTCAATTTCGAATACAACTTGATTATTTTTAATGTACATATTTTTCAATTTTATGCATTTAAACAAAATGATTATACAGAAAGTATGTAAAAATTGTCAGGTAACAAAGTCATTTTGACATCAATTCAAATCATATCTATTCAAATCATATCAATTCAAATCATATCAATTCAACATGTTTGTAAAAATAATGCCAAAGAACCCAAAAGTGACCATAGATTTTTATTCGACAATATTCCATGACGTCATATATACTGACATCATTTCGTAACATCGACGGCATATCGAGGTCATTTTCGTAACGTCACTCCGTAACCGTCATATTGACATCATAAGTCATCAGTTGGGTATTATAATATAATGATCAGCAAAAGACCGAGATATAACATCAAAATGATGGCTTACTGATGATGTCAATCGTTTGTGATATTTGAACGTCAATTTAACTTCATTAAGACGTCAGTAATGGTCAGTAAAGGCCCAAAATATGACGTCAAAATGACAAACTTTGCTACCTGATGGGTAATAGCTATTGACGATAATTATTTATTTAATTACTCTTATAATAATTTATAATATGTTAATTATAAATAAAAAAAATTGTATCATAATAAAAAATTATATTATTGATAAAAATAACATTTTAAAGTGGCGTAAATGAAATTGAAAAAAATTAAAATTAATTTGGCCATAAAAAAGCAATAAATATATGCTAATATTAGGACTGCACTGATAAAAGCTGAGAGGGACTTTTTAGCACGATCACGTGCCATATTCGCCATCACTACGATCTTATCAACAGTTTTGCAAAATAGACGTACGATAAAGCTTATTCGCATCACATCCAATATTCTTCTACCATAGTTCCTACTTTTTCCAATGAGTAATCGTTGAAGTAAGCAGTAGGAGCAGAGAAAAACCCGAGAGTGAACATCCCGACCTTTTTCATGTACCAAATCTCGTAAGGTATTGTATTGTTATAGTGACCATATGTCCTTTATTGTAAAGGAAAGTTCTTTATTTTGGATAGCTGTCCTTTAGATCTATTGTTTCTTCAAAACTTAATTTTGTCCTTTATTTTTTAATATTGTCCTTTACTGTCCTTTATTTTGATATTACAGGAAATTTTTTAATTAGCGTTCCAATATGTATGTTACATAATATTATATTAATAAATAAATTTTTACAAAAAATATTTTCAGTTTCATGCATACAATACAATTTATTTTTGTTAATTATATTTCTTAATTTTTAAAATTAAATTTATCGAACTTGTTTGTTTTCAAACTCGGGTTGTTTTCATTTTTTATTACTTCGAACTTTTTATTAATTCGGATCAAGGTATGGTTGTTCCAAAAGGATTTGTTTGAACTAGTTTTAAATTATTAGAAAACAGCGCATCAATTTAATTGAGATACAGTGCAACATAATTTTACAATGCACAGATTCTTGACAGTCAAACTGGTTTAAAAACATGTAGAAACAAAGCCCAAAAATTTTCAGATTTGTCCTTTATTTTCTTTAAGAAAATATAGTTACTATTGTTATTGTCTATGTTTTTTTGGTTCTCAATGCGATGCTGCAAACGTTTGAAGCGTTTTTTAACTGGTCAGTTTGTAAAATTCTTTCTTCTAATTGGTCCATCAAATACTTCGAAGCATTTGTAGCGCCAAGTAGATCGCACTCTATATCATCAATAAGCGAATTATTCAAGATATTCGATTAAAATAGACCTCTGTGTGTGTGTGTGTGTGTGTGTGTGTGTGCGCGCGCGCGCGCGCGCGTGTGTGTGTGTGTGCGCGTGTGTGTGTATATATAATACATATATCTTATTAGTTTATAGTCTAATTTTTTGCGTGATGTTTCATCGCTGTTAATATAATATATAATTTTACGAAAATTTTAAAAAATGTGGTTGACTCTTACTTCGCCCGTTGATTGAGTTTTGTTATTATGTTTTGAAAGAGTCCTTTAAATTTGTTTATTTATTTTATATACATATATCTTATATA
>NW_017305694.1:599266-622627 GCF_001594115.1 Trachymyrmex septentrionalis
ATAGTATTAAAAGTATGCATACTTATTTATACAGCATTTATATAACAAAAAATCACAAATTTAATAATAAATTATTGAAATATTTATGTTAATTTATAATTGTAAATTTTATTAATTGTCGGTAATGTCATCGTTCTTCAATTCCCCGGTGTCCCATTGATACAATCACGACTTTTGTTCAGGACCGACGATCTTTAATAGTATCTCGGGGCAAGTTGGTGCAAGTATTTATTTCAATCTTCCGAGCTGTCACTCTTCAATTCAAAATTATCGCGGTGCAAATATTTAAATGGCGCATATGGTGTCGCGCCATGTTTGCACAGAACTGTATATACAAAATTCGTCTCGAGAACGAGCACACCTGGATTTGGTTTCTTCCACCATGTTCATTCCTATGATTTTCAGTTGGCGGCATTGCACACAGGAAGTAGAATGCTAGTGAAGTGACGACGTTTCCTTTAAAATTCTGGCATTGAGAGGTATGTGTGAGCCGGCTCATCGTGTTTGTTAAATCCGTTCGCATCTAGCTCATCATCGAGGTATTCATTTTATGCAACATAATTTCTTGAGTAACAGAATTGGTGCTACAACGTAGTCATAGAAAATGTTATGTCCATTCGCGAAAATTGCCACGAAATCGCGAAAAATACGCGGCGTGACGTGCACAGGTCGGACTGCTGCTGACCGTCACGTTTATAGTCGCGCAGAATCGAAGAGAGACATGATCAATCTGTCTGTATTTTCAGGACGCAATGGGTCGGTATTCTCACGAGCCAGTCAATCAGACCAAGTCATGCAAAGCGCGTGGCTCTAATCTTCGTGTGCATTTCAAGGTAAATATCTCTTGAGAAAGTATAACCTCAAACGCCATGTTCTCTCCTAGGAATGTTTACGAACGTGAGTACAATTAGCCATCTCTTATATGCTACAGAATACCCATGAGGCAGCGCGTGCTATCAAAAGCATGGCCCTGCGGAGGGCGCAGAAGTACCTGAAAAATGTCATCGAGCACAAGGAATGCGTTCCTTTCCGTAGGTTCAATGGTGGTGTCGGCAGGTGTGCTCAAGCCAAACAGTTTGGCACTACGCAAGGTATGTCAACATCAGTGAACTAGTAAGAGCCACATACTACATAAGGCATACAGAAAATTTTAAACAGTAAGATGTAAACAGTAAGAAAATCAATATGTTAGATTTGCTACTTACGTTATGTTCTTATGATCTCTATTATGAGTGGTTTATTTATTGCTTATGTTTTATTGTGTGTGTGCTTAAATTTTTGTGTATATCATGGCTCTAACATTCTGAAACATTTACCATTGTAAAAACAGTTGAAGAACTGGAAAGAATACGGGCAGTAGAAGTCAAACGTAGAAGACGTCGCACAAATAATATATCTATGAAGTGTGAAACTTCTTTGTTCATTAAAACAATTGAGCTGACAAAAAACATAATAGGGGATTATGTTTTTTGTTTCTTTAATAGAGAATGTGATTGGATGCACTTAGTGCACACTGATGTATATTAAAGTGGTACAAATTTAGTATATTTACATGACTTTTTATCTTTGATTTAATAATATTGATGTTATAATTCTTATTTAAATCAGTCGCGTTTATATGTTTAGGTTTATTTTATTTCCATTGGGCTAAAAGAATAAAAGAATGTTAATAAGTCAATAAGCAAAATGAACTTGTAGGTTACATTTACACGATTTATGTCAAAGTTATAATCGCAATCATTTATGTTTTTTTTACATCGATGTAATAGCTTTTATTAAAATAGCGTTTATATGTAACGCTATATATCAGTAGTTATAATACTCGATATTATAACTACGGCATAAATTGGACTATGTAAATGTAATCACTGATATAAAGATGTACATTTAACATAATTGGGTTAAACCGTGAAATTATCAATATATTTTGTACTATTAAGTAAAATATGTATTCTATAATTCAAAATATTTATATTTCACTTTTACATTCAAATTAAATCAGTGTATGACAACTTTGTTATGCACCAGTGCACACTAGTGTGTCCAATCAAATTGGCTATAATATTAAGTTTGTGACACACAATACTTGTTTTTTTGCTACATTGCATGATTTTAATGAATTACTATAATTGCATCACACAGAATGCAGAATTTCTAGTAATTTAGAATTTTTGTATTACTAGGTAATATAAAATTAAGAAAACAATCACATCAATTATTTTTTTCGGTTTGCTATTGTTGCGTAAATTCTCCTCTACCTTGTATAAGCATTCTAATAAATAATTTCTATGTATACTATTTCTAAAGTCTTATATCTATAATACTTGAAATAACTGAGATCTTGAATGAAAAAAAAATTGATCGCATTGATTAATTAGCCAAATTGTTTAATTCTTTTTCTATCCATGCTCTTGAAGCAATTTTTAGCATTGTGAACACAAGACTTCAGTTTATGGAAGCGTTGATAATCAAATCAAATTATTGGGAAGTTAAATATATGATCTAATTAGATTTATGATTATTTTATACAGCAAATGTCTATTTATTTCTTAGGTCGTTGGCCTAAAAAATCTGCGGAATTTCTGCTGCAACTTTTGAAAAATGCAGAGAGTAATGCCGATTATAAAGGACTTGACGTGGATCGCCTTGTAATCGAGCATATTCAGGTTAATCATGCGCCTTGCCTTCGTAGAAGAACGTACAGAGCTCATGGTCGTATAAATCGTAAGTATTTTTTTAATCCTGTAAATATTAAATCTATTTTTATTTTTACCTGAACTTGCAAAAGCATTGTTTATCTTTTCTCTTTTTTTTCCAACATGGAAAGAAAAAAAAGGAAATATGAACTGTGCAACAAGTTTAGTTGAAATAAACACATCTAATTCTTTAAATATATACATGGACAGCGATTATTGCTAAGACTTATGATTCTTATAGCTTATATGAGCTCGCCTTGTCACATTGAAGTAATATTGACTGAAAAAGAGGATGTTGTTGCGAAAGCCACAGAGGAGGAACCATCGAAAAAGAAACTTAGTAAGAAAAAGCTTGCTAGACAAAAGGAAAAGATGATGAGAGAATGATTTTATTACTTTATATGGACGTGTATTATGAATATACCGTGAAAAATGGAGATTATTTGGTTTTTACTTTCACTTTCATGTCTTTACTTACGTCCTATCCTGAACACAATTGACATATACTGAAATGTATTTTATCATACCATTTAAGGGATGAGAATCGAAATTAAACCTAAAATTTACAAATCAATTAAAATTTGCTCTTTACAACTAAACTATGGTGTAATACATTCATACTTAACTGACTACTCTTACTAAAAATGAAATATAATATTAGGTTGTTCAGAAAGTAATTTCGTTTTTTCCCAACAGAGGACTTTTGTATTTTTTCACAGCCAACTTCACACTTAAGCCGCATAATTATTATATATTTTGACAGCTGATATAGCAAGGCTTGCTTGTGAAAAAAGTTTGATTGATTAAGATTTAATCTCGATTTTTCTAAGCCTAATTTTATACGTATGGCAAGCTTTTCAAGCCTGTTGGTTGGCTGTACGATAGAAGGATCTTCTCTGTCCTGTATCAGTCTAAGTTCTCAGTCTCTTGTTAAAGACGTGGTGATCTCTTCTACATATGTCCACTGATATATGGGACCTACAATTTCAACGCCAGTTCCGAATGATCTACAAAAGTTTGGTTCTATTAATATGAGATTAATTTGAATCTTAATTTAATTTACCTTTTATCTCTTTCTAATTCTGAGAATTAGAAAAATAATCGGTAAGTAAACTGAGATTAAAGTTAATCTTACATTGATGAAACCGGATCTGGAAAAGGTTGTCATGCCATGGACTATTCTCGGTTTGCCATTACCTTCCGAGAAGTGACATCAGATAAAATCTGATATATGTGTGTTGTGGATGGATTTGAATACGGATCTTTAGTATAGAGAACATAACTCTACACCACGATCATCACTTCTTGATACAGAAAATTGGGAGAGAATATTAAAAGCGTTAAGGAATATGTTACTTTCTTTTAATTTTTTTACAATATGTCAAGTTATGTCCAATATGCGACATAATGTGATAACAAATTTATTTATTGTTAGTCTCAATCTTTAATCGAAAGAGAATATTATAGGAAAATATATTTATTATATATCGTAATTAGTTCAAGGATTTCATTATGGTACTTTTAAACACTATGATTAATGTCAGTACATACATGTATAAAATTCGACTAAGGCATCTAATTTGTGTACTGTATATTAAACTAGATATTCGTTTTCTAGTTTCGTCGCTTCCGTTAAACTTTCGCTACAACGTTCTGCTTAAACAATGTTCTATATTTACTCTTTTACCTATTATAATAAGGATTATATTATAAACAGCAGAAATTCTAATGTCCTACTTGACGAAATGAGAATATTTCTCGAACTTTAAATTTCTCTCTACAACGCTACTTTTGCAATCGTCTTTACTCCGGATTTCATAAAATTCAACGGCACTTATGTACTGGACAGAAGATAAATGATCGATCAATTGCTGCCCGATTAGGATGGATTTTTTGCTGAGGTCAGGAAAGTGGTTCGCGCGTTGTATTAGGTAGGAATAAACACAGCAAGCCTCCTCCTGCAAAATGAATTATATGAAGTGAGAAAGTTAAAAATAAAAATTAAACAAAAAATTGGGAAATAAAAAGATATTAGAAGCATACCAATTAGAAGAGCCGCCACTATGAAAGTCGGTGCTGGACAATACATGTCCAAGAGTTGGGCTATAACGATATTACCAATTATCCCGCCGAGGCGGGCAGCGACCATAGAGATGGCGATTCCGGTGGCACGTAGTTGCGTCGGAAATACCTCAGTAATGAGACAATCCAATGCTGCATTACCACAACTTATCACACCGCTGAAGATAGCCGACACGGTTAAATTCTGATATTTGTTGTATACAAAATATAAGCCGATCGAGCATAGTCCTGATGAAAATGTGCTGAACACTACGGGGAAGCATGCATAAGATATTTTTAGAATACCTTGGTGGAAATAAATTGCTGAAATCGCTGAAATCTATGTCAATTAATATTTCAATATGAATTATACTAAAATGGGTCAATTGACATAGATTTCAGCGATTTTTTTATTTCTACCAGGGTAACTATTAAAAAAGCTGTAAGATGCCACATTCTGATAATCTTAGATCTATTCTTTTCAGCTGATTATCTTGTATGGTTCATCTTTTCTCTTTTTCTCTCTACAAAAAAAAGGGGAAAAGGTGAAAGAAGAATGGCGTAAGAAGTTCAGCTAAAAAGACGAGATCTCTTATTGCTTTTGATAAAAATAAGCACCTAGAAAGAATTTACGTCCAAGGCGATCCATTCCCAAAACAGCGATGATATTGGCAGGTATGGCGGACGCCACTGTGATGAGAGATTCCATAAAGACAGAAGCTCCGATTTTATCGGAACAAACGTTCTCGATGCTATGCGAACCCTTATTAACGACATAATCGGTAACTTGGCAGATCGAGGCCACTTCGCCTGGTTGATCACGATGGAACTCGTCGAAACGATTAAACAGCTCAGGGAACCACATCATTAGACCATAATAACCGATATGAAAGGTGAAATTAATAATGATCGATATTATTGTAAAACGAAGTATAGGTGCTACGAATAGCTGTCTACTATTCTCCACGATGTCACCCAGCATAGTCTTACACTTGCTCTTTTCTTCAACTTCATCTTTCACCGGGTTTGAATCTGGATAGTCATCGAGGATCAATTCTTTTACCTATGTAATAAATTAAAGATATTTTTGAATTAATTTAAAGACCGAACCTTACTACATAAAATGACTGTATTATGATTGTATTAACAGCATTAGCTGTGACAACAGTTTAATTCAAAATAATTGTTAATTCAGTGAAATAATTAACGATATTAATAAATACGTCATGGTTTTGTTTTAGTAAAATGTTATTTGTTTCATCCTTATTTGTTTAATCTTGTCCTCACATAACAAACGTATCTATATTTTTTATTGTTGTTGATATATTGATCACATCATATTATGTGAAGCTACCAGAATTGTAGCAACTAAATTGTAAGTCCGTCTTTATTAGCCTTTACTTATGACAACTTTCTGGGAATTTTGAAATCATCATCAAAATTCGGATTATTGTTACATCATTATGTTGCCATAATAATTTATTGGATCACATAATGCTGTCATATATTGCCGACAACGCGAGATAATTTTGATGCTATTATCTTGCCGAGATAACCGTAAAACGACTAGTAATACGTATATACATTTTGCGTATTTCTTCAATGTCAGTATATGTGAAATCGTTAAAGACAAATATATGACAGGTTGCCAACATTACAAGCCATCACAGATTTGCGTAATTTTGCTTAGATACGCTTTGTTATCTGGTTATTGAGAGAGAGAGAGTAAGCAAGATTATTAAATAAACAAAAATACTACTGTTGTAAAAGACTACTGTTGGCTGATATTGTTGAGTAATACAACGTACGTGTATTTATATATATAATGCCAGTTACGATTGTTTAAAATCTAATTACCGTGTAGGAATCGCGTGGTTTGCCAGTGTTAATAACATATATCTTGCGAAAAATTTCAAGTGCCTCTTCATATTTTCCGGAAGATAAGAGGTACTTGGGAGATTCGGGGAGTAACATAAGTAACCCCGTTACAACGAACGACGGAATAGCGCAGATTAATAGAAAAATTCGCCAAGAATTGTATGTGAACGTTGTGCTCGTATAACCCATCTTTCTAGGGATGATCAACCATGCCAAGCCTGTGGGTGAAAAGTCAAAGTTGTGTATATAAATATACAAAGAGAGAACACGCTTATCAACAAAATTACTAAAACGTTTAATAAGTTAAATTAGACCACTATAAATGAATCAAATAATTAAAAAAGGGCTAAATACGAAATTACATTTTACCTAATAATATTTCAATGTAAATTTTAAATACATCTTCTAACATATTATAGTTATATAAACTGCGCGTCAATTATTGTGGAACTCAAAACGCAATCACATAAACTGGAACTAAAATTACAAATTAAAATAATCAATTTAATAAACGATACTAATATTATTTTTATTAAATTGATGATTTAATTTATACTATTTTAGCTTCAGTTTACGATTGTATTTCAAGTCCCACAGTAATCGGCGCGCAGTCTATATAACTAAAAGTTTTATTTAAAATTTACATTGAAATATTGTAATAGGCACTTAGTTCCAGCCTGGATTTTTATTTGACTTCTTTACTTATTTGTTTATAACTTTTATCTTACCGGCTACGAAAAGATTCCCCAACGTCCAGAATGCTGCCATGAATGACAGCATGGAACCGCGTTTGGACTTCGGCTGAAATTCAGCGAAGTACGACCAGATGACCGGTCCGCTACCTCCTAGCCTGGAACGTCACTAAATTATTCAACTTTTTCGTTGCTGAATGAGTACACGTAGCGCGGCTATATCGCAGTTGATAGCAATTATGCTATTTATTTTGGATACTTACGCTGCGCCATTCAAGAAACGGAACAACATGAAGAGCTCGTATGTCTGACTGAAACTAGAAGCAACAATGCACAGAGCGTTCATGAACGAGATGGCGATCAGGACCTTCCGACGACCGAGAGCGTCCGCTATGGAACCCCAAGCGTACGCCCCGCCCATCATCCCAATAAAGATGATCGAGTTGAGCCATCCTTTTGCTTGAGTGTCGAGCTTCAGATCACATTGCGCACTCGGTAAGATGAAGGACATAGAGATCACGTCCATTTCCTCGCTGGTGCTGACAAAGCCGCACACCGCGAGTAGGAAGTAGTGAAACTTGCCATATTCTGTGAAATAATGATAAATCCAATAAATACCATTTAACAATATTATAATAACATAAATCAATCAATGTTATAATTTCAACAGTGTTTGCTATTATATAACACGTGTGCAGAGTAGACTAGTAATTAGTTAATGAGTTAAAAGTTAAAAGATTAATAATATTTAACTTAATTTAATTACTTTTAAACGTTAATTTTTATCTTTTTTAAGTAAAAAATTTTTTTAAGTAAAATCTCTATACGCCAATATATTTTTTTCTATAAAATTTTAAACATTAGAGAATTACTTAATCCGAATTCACATTCCGGCCGAGGTAATATTTTTTGCAATAAGTTCTTTCCAGATTAAAAATGCAGGTTTATATAATAGCACCAAATCATAATTGAGAAAATTTGAAGGAATATTTCAGATCGATTGTGTTGAAAGATTGGAAGTAAAAAATCAGCACGCAGTCATTTCTGAGAAATTAATAAATTTATTTAAAATACATGTACAGGATGTTGCGTAATTTTTAGCCAGCGCTTTTGTGTAAATAAAGCAGACTAAACTGAGTTAAAAAGTCCTATTATTTTGCAATTTTTGCAATAGTTAACAAGATATTAATTACTAAAGATCACTGAATATTGGTTTTTAATTAATTTTTTACTTAAAACAACAAGAGACGAAAATTTTTTCAGAATTTTTTAATACCATATTTTCTCATGATAATAAAAATAGTAAAAACAGTATGTCAATAAGAAAATGCAGTATTAAAAAACTTTAAAAATTCTAAAAAATTCTTAGAGTTCTATGAGGAGAAAATAAACAATTTTTGTCTTTTTTACTGTTTTTCTATAAAGTTGATAGTGTTTATTATAATAAGTGAAAAATTATGGAAGATCAATATTTGGCAATTTTTAATAATTAATATCTCTTTAACCATTGCGTAAATTGCAAAATGATAGAGGACTTTTCGGCTCACTTTAGTCCGCTCTATCTATACTAAACGCTTGACAAAAAATTCGAGACATCCTGTATATGTGTGTGTGTACTAGAGTCTAACATCTAACTTTGATCGTAAGAGATGCTTCTTCGTATTTATTAGAGAATTAGTTTAGATAAAGCTCAATGATTATGTGATAGGCGCTCGTATCACTCAAAGATAAACGTGGAAAATTAACAAACTTTTGCATTTAGTTATCAACTTTGTTACGTCATTATCTTTATGTATTATCCTTATTTTACGTAATAAGCGATAAAGAAAAAATGACGCAATAGCGCGGTTTTTCGAGCCTTAGTTGGATACACAAATTCTATGCTTATTAGTAAAAAAAACTATTCTTTGTATTTCATAAAATTTATAAATAAAATATTAAATTTATCTGATAATTTATTTTATATTGTTCTGTTATTTAAAATAATCTGATTTTAAGGTAAATTAGGACATTTAATATCTAAATTAAATATTAGAGGAGAAGGTGTTATGGCATATCCCCAGTTACATTTTGCACAATAACTTTGTTAATAATCAATATTTGTGTTTAAAACTTGACAATTATATTCGTTAAAATGTTGTTGAATTGATTCTGGACTCAAAGTTACGAAATATTTATTACTTAGGATATTATTAATAAAAATGTGATGACATTGCATAATGACTTGAAAAAAAAAATGGATGATAATGTGGCCTCCCACAAAAATAGCCTTAAAATATTAGTTTTGTTTTTTAGAAAACAGTATTTGATTACAAAATTAACAAAAAAATAAAAACATTTTAAAATATATGTAAATGAATGTATATACATTCACATAACTTCTGCATATAAGCTGCTTAGTATCAAAAATCTCAGTACTAAAAATAGTACATGTAATATAACTATAGATTAACAGTAGAGCTACAATCAATTATCAAATAATTATTTTGATATGAAACTCAAAAAAGAGGTTGTGAGTAATCAATACTCATAGAGGGCCAGCTAGCAAAATGCCATGCTATTGTTTAAATTTGCATAACTCAAAATACATACAGTCAAATAAAATGTTAAATAACAAATATAATAACACACTCAAAAATATATACTATATTCATGTGATAATACGCACTAGTTTAAAAAAAATGAGGAAATAGGTATAATTAAATGCTAAAATAGACCTCAGAAACGTTTCGAAATACTTGAAAGTAAAAATGTGTTATAATAAGTGCTGGCTATTGAGTATTGGTATATTAGCGGTATATTATGATGTAACGGCGAGCTACTGAAAAAATAATTCTATAAATAATCATTAGAATTCGTTATATAATAGCGGAAATATTAAGGGAGGCCACCATATATACACTGGCCATAATACCACCTTTTTCTCTATTTAATTGATTTAATATTAAATACTTAAGAGATTAAAATAGATAGAAATAGATTCGTGTAGTCATTGCTGAATCCAAACTTCTGATTTTTCAAATACTGGGAAACTTTGTATACATATAAACTACGTAAATAGTTGAATTTAGAAAATATCAGTTGCGGTCCAAAAACGGTTTTAATATATGGATGCAATAAACTTATGCTAAATTAAAATTTTATTATAATACATGGTTTTATATTTGTAATATTATTTATAGCTAAACTGCTAAAGAATTTAATAGTATAACAAAAGTACTTAAGTACTATTCATATACGGGCTGTATTATTTTAATTGACACACTAAAATATCTCTTGAACAATTTTAGAGACAAATGTTTTAGACAAAAGTATTATAGTTTGGAGGGGTACATAAGATGGTGCTATTAGTTTGATCTTGGAAAGTTGTTTGAAAGTCATGTAAAGATCATCATCAATTTCTTAAATGGAATCCCATATATAATATTTCATTGCATATTCTCATAGCTTTCCAAAACACTATAATAAAATATTTCTTCATTAAGTACTTTGCGAGTTATAAGACTTAAAAGTTACAGTCGGTACTTAATTGACGTATTAAAATATCTCTTGAACAGCGCATTTTAGAGAAAAATGTTTCAGACAAAAATTTTGTGACTTTGAGGGAGTCATAAGATGGTATCATTGGTTTGACCTTGGGTGTCGTCAAGATGAGGGCAAACACTATAATTAAGTCAAGATGAGGGCAAACATTATAATTAAGTTCACTTTCATTAAGTACTTTTCGAGTTATAAGGCTTGCAAGTTACAGCATCGCCGGCATTAGCATTACCCAAGGTCCGACCGATAGCTAAAACCTCTTGAATGTTGTTCAGGATCATGACCTGGATAATATTTGTCAAGATCAAAGCTATTGGAGGTCGTACCTCTTATTTTCATTTTTACGTAGAAATGAATTTTTAGTATAAAAATGAAAATAAGAAGAACAACCTCCAATGACCTTGATCTCGACAAATATTATTCAGGTCATGATCCTGAACAACATTCAAGAGGTTTTAGCTATCCTTGGGTAACGATAATGCCGGCGGTGCTGTAACTTGCAAGCCTTATAACTCGAAAAGTACTTAATAAAGTGAACTTAATTATAGTGTTTTGGAAAGCTCTTAACGTGATAATATGTAATGAAAAATGAAGGATTCCATTTAAAAAATTCGAAGTGACCTTGCCCTTATCTTGACGACACCCAAGGTCAAACCAATGATACCATCTTATGTCTCCCTCAAAGTCATAAAATTTTTGTCTGAAACATTTTCCTCTTAAATGCACTGTTTAAGAGATATTTTAGTACGTCAATTAAAATGATACATCCTGTATATGCACGATGCTATTTTTGTAATAAGTGTGAAATGCAAAGTTTTATTCCAATGTAATATACTCTTGAGTTGTGTATGAAGTTGACAGAAGACATGCACAACAGCTGGGCACTCACGGACACCCGCGGGCGCCTATGCCCAATTTCAGTATTTTGCCGATCTCTATTTTAACTGAATTAGGTTTTTATTCATGCAACTTTTAACGTAACTAAATTAATTTTACAAGCCATTAACTTTAACTTAATTTAGTTTAAAAAAAAGAGTAAGTTAATGTTTTTTTTTTATAACTCAGAGTATGTGTTAATTACATTTAAAGTCCTGAGTCAGTAAATAGTTGTAAAAGGGTAAAGTAAAAATAGGCTACACATGCGCATTATGTAAATGCTAGTAAACACACTTCATGTACCTTTTACCACTATTTACTGATTGTAAGCTGGGATAAGAATAATTTCGATCCATTTTTACAAATGTTTTAAAGCGATCTCATTATTTTGTTTTACTCAAATTCTCTTTATTTATAAATGGCATGCAAGAAACTTTCAACGTTTCTCGCTTATAACATCACGATCCAATATGATCGCAATGACTACTCAGGAGTCTTAAGCTGCTTTCATTTTAGGAGACACGAATGTCATTCTATCTTTCTTCAATGAATAGCAAAGATAGAACGATACTTATCAACTGTGTTTCATTGTTACATTGTTCTGTGTTACATTGTTGAGTGTGAAATTATAACATTGTGTTGATATTATATTACTTATCAATAAAATATATATAAAAAAAAGCCAATCAGAGCCAAAACCAGCTGTTCGAGTGTACATAAATGCCTCTATTCTCGTGTGAATAATAATAACGAACTCACAAACATTTCAACTTCTTTTTGGGTCCTTATTAGTATAATATGATATCTAATTCTAAATTACATAAGTAAACCTATTCAAAAAATTAATTAGTAATTAAAATCGGTGTAATTATCCATTTAAGGTGGCGAAGCACGACAAATTCGCACGTTCTATTCTATCCAAATGTCAATTTAGCTATATAAAGAATAGCCAAATGAATATGAATACAAAATTTTTACAATGATATTATAAAAACTTACACAAATAGAAATGATGTCATCTACATTGTGATTATCATAAATATTAAAATTCTTTGACAATGATATTATAAAAACTTACATAAAATAAAAATGGTGTCGTATAAGAAAAACGGAAAATTAACAAAGAGAATAATTAAAATCTCTTGTCTGAGTATAAATTTTATTAGACATTTGGATAGGAAAGAACGTGTGAATTTGTCGTGCTTCGCCACCTTAAATGGATAATTGCACCGACTTTAATTACATTTTTGAATAGGTTTACTTATGTAATTTAGAATTAGATTTCATATTAATAAGGACTCAAAAGAAGGGTTGAAATGTTTATAAGTTCATTATTGTTATTCACATGAGAATTAAGACATTTATGTGCATTCGGACAGCCGGTTTTGGCTCTGATTGGCTTTTTTTATATATATTTTACTGATTGATTCGTTCGAGCCTCTTTTCAATGGTTTGTATATTACTTAAATATTAGTTGATATTTATTGGCTATACTTTATTAATTAACAGTAATATTATATTAATATTATAAATTTCCACTTAACAGTATGAATGTAACATAAAACATGTTGTACGTAACAGTTATATCGCCACGTACAACATTGAATAGAAACATAACATTAATTGATATTATGATACATTAGTTAGTTTTTCCTAAAAAGTGATTATAAGAAATGCTTCAATGAGCGTGATAAACTCACCGCTTAGTTCGATGGCTTTCTCAAAATCAGCTTGAACATAGGATCCCTTCTCTGGATCGAGTGTTTTGCCTTTTAATCCGATACCTGACAATAGAATAGACACAATTAGTGATAAATCGTAGATTCGATATGATGTACAAAGTGAATGCCGACTTTTGCTTGGACTTTATACTTACAGGCAAGTTCGAGTTCCTTAGAACCGCAACCGTTTAGTCGCTCGTCTTTTACATCACACTCTGCAACGCGAAATTGATATCGTTAAGAAGCTATAGCCCCTATAACTATCAGATGGAAGTTTAGTGCCTATTTCATTTAACTTCAATCTCAATTCAATTTCCCATACAGCATAGAAGTTTATAGCAACATTGCTGTAACATGCTAGAATGTTACAATGTTGCTGCAATATTGCTGAAATGATATGTATGTTTCACTCTTGATTTTTTTCTATTCCTTAAAATTCGAAAAAGATAAAAAGTAAGTTAAACCGAAGTTAAAATTAATTGGATCGAAATAAAAGTTTGTAGCGCTACAAATTTCAAAATTTAAGCAATTACAACTGCGTCAAACATAAACTAAATTTAAATTTAAAAAATCAGTTTTAAAGTTTAAAATCTATATTTTTAAAAAGTCATTATATTTTTTTAGTTTTTATGAGTTTGATATATGTATAGAACACTACAACAGAATAAAACGGGAAAATTTTTTCTCACTTTTTAGGTTTGTCACGTGCCCAAATAAAGTCTGCGAAAATTTTCGACTTTCTAACATGAAAATTTAAAATTTTCCGTATAAAATTGATTTTTTAAATGTTTCTAAATTTTTTTTATTTATCGCAGATTAGAAGAAGATTTGGACTTCAATTGCTTGTAACTTTGTTAAAAATCATCATATCGCGCAATTTAAAAACAGATTCAAAAAGCTGAAATTTTACTCTGTCGAGTATAATCGCGAATTTCTTTTAAACATGTAAACATGATACAAATGAAGCAATGCTACAAACATTTATTCCGACTTAATACATTGAAATACATAGAAATGGATACAGGAGATTTTAAAGCACGTACTAATATTGCGCTTTGTGTCGGGTTCACCTTCTACCATTCTACGATGTCGGCGCGTGTGGGTGAAGCCGTTTGGTTAAAAGAATCAGATATCGAGCCTTTGCGTTCGACAGGAAGTTTTGTCGAATGTCAGGCCGGCGTGGTCGAACAGTGGCTGAAGTCTTTCTGCTGAATCTGCTCTGATCTGCTGCTCGTCGGCGGGGCTGGGCTTCGCGCTCGCTCGTGAACTGAAATAAATCGAATGACGATTAAAATTTTTCAGCTCGCAAGTTTGTTGAATAAAACGCAAAAGAATTTTGTCCTATTCACGCGTGCTGATATTAATTTTTTAAAAATCTTATTTTTATTGGCTTCCGTCGCTACTTCGTACAATGGTTTATTCGTAACAGAGCTCGGAGAGACGCTGATGAAATTATACGAATTCATCTAACAACGTTGAGTGTCTGTGATGCAATATTCGTAAAGTACTATCGTCGTTAGTTTGACACACCAATGAGTCGACATTCCCGTGTCTGAGTCCGTAATTTTGCGACGAAACGATATCGCGTGTTGTCATTAACGCGAATTCCCGGAGCGAGATTAGCCTCGAAGATAATTGGATTAATCAGGAAAATAGGACCTCGGTAAATCCGAACGATGACCTAGCGTAGATATCTAGAAATGCAGATCGTCCCGGGATCAGTGGCTGCCTCTTTTATCCCACAGCCTCCTTCTTAATAGCAATATTATCACATAAATCAGTCCCGATATAAGCTGCGCATTTAATTTAAGTAACGCAATTTTTCCGTTAAATGCATCATCGTTACATCTCGAATTGCGTATACTGGAAACGATGAGTAAGCAGCGTTATTTTGCAATATATCTAAATTCATTTGCATTGCATTTTCTTGCTCTTGGCTGATTGTGTGATATGTTATTACGGAAAATATTACATATTCGAAGGCGATACATCGTCTTTGGAGCTGTACTTTGAGTGTCCTTGATGCGCTCGGGGAAAAAAAACATCGAACGCGTTTTAAATCCGTGATCCGGTGTGTTTCGCGATCGTTTGAATTATTACTAGTTCCCACAATTCTATTATAAGCAAACGTTGCAAGCGATCGTACATAACATCTCTCGCGCACTAATCTTTGCTCGGTACACATCATCAACTACTGGTGATGATCACTAGTTATTAGCTATCGATGAAATGATAGTAGCGAATTAGATATTTTAAATCTTAAATGAATCATCATTATTACTGAAGAAATAGTAAAGAATGAAGTCATAAAGAATATTCCGAGGTAATAATATTAAAATGTTTACGATGAAATCAATTATACGAGTAACAAAATGAAACGAATTATTTTATTCGAAGGATAGAAAACACACTACAAAATATGGATAAATATAGATTTAATGCCATGCAGTGTTTATAGATTCTCACTGTTTGGTTGATATAAATACCGATATAGTGCATTGATATAAATCATTATTGATTTTAAATCCATACTATGAACCCAGCTAACGCTAATTATTGAAAGGATCAATTTATATTCCCAACGTATCGAATATTCCAGAACAGTAAAAAAATTTTCACAGAATGTTTTAATGAAATGTTCAGAATGATATAGAAATACTTATTATACCACAGTATATATCACGATAATCACTCATTTACGAACACTACGCACCTCCGCCGACAGAAGGTTTTTACGAAGATACATTAACTCGTAAATAAGAATCATTGTGAAAAAGATCATTGCGCAACGTTTTGCTTGTAAAGTGATCCTCCTAAGTTGAGCTTTAAGATGAATAAATTTTTTAATTGCACAAATAAAAATTTTAGAAACGGAGTTGCTTTTGCCTACATGTATTATTACCTACAGGTTGATTGCCTATATACATTATTGTCTCTACAGCTCATAACCTTCCATGCGAAATGAGAGCCATCTCACACCAAAAAATTGGGGGAGTTGGTTAGGATTAGATTCTTTTGGAAAAATATTCCAAGCGGACACTACGCTGACACCTCACTGTTCACATGACAGATTTCCTAAAAATATAAACTATTTTTTTACTTAACTTTAATTTTATATTTGCGCGCAATAGTGCTTGTAGGCAATCGAATTGTAGGCAATAATACATGTAGGCAATAATTTTTGTGTGCGAACGAATTGTCGGCAAAAGTAATGTAGGCAAACGATTTGTAAGCTAAAGCAACCATCTTACTCATATAAATCGCCCGACTGTTCATTGCACAATGTCTGCGTTCAGCGAAAAAGCAGCTTTGCAACTGTTGTAAAATTTTTGAATATAATTGGTTTATACATTTAGATTCAGTGACAAACTAAAAGCAAGACCAATCACATTAAAGAATTGTACAACCATCGCAAAGCTGCTTTTTCTGCTTTAAAAATTTTCTGCTAAAAATTTTTTTATTTCTTGCATTTTTTTTAATTTATTAAAATATATTAAATAATATTTTTGAATTAGTTCTCTGTAACCGCATTTTAATGTCATATTTACTTTTGCTCTTTCCTTAAACGGTTCTTTTAATTTTTACAGATTTTCTATCATTTTTCTCGATTATCTAACAAATTGAACGTAATTATAGAGCAAAACGACAAATTCAAATTTAGATCCAAGATCTATAAGAAACACCTTCTCTGATTTAAATCTATATCCAAAAAAAATTTTTATGGGATAATATTAATTCTAGTAAAAATTTATAGAAAATTTTCTTAGTATTTAAAATAATACTTTTTATGTTTTGATAGTTAAAAAATTGTATTTTCAAGTGTCCATTACATTTTATCGAAATTTATATCGTAACATATATTTCATTTTTATTTAATACATAACGCTCGATAGCACAGATTATCGTTAAAGACATAGTCATCACGCGTGCGTTAGTAACGAATAAATTAAAATATATAGAAGTTTATATTGTTATTTTTGCGTTCCTTCAAATTTTTTACATAAGGCAAGTGTTTCGCCTGCCACATTTTAGTCCCATTTCTGTGCAATCATATTTTTACTTCCTCCATCTACAATCGAGCTTTTTTTGTCTAATTTTTTTATTGTTTTAAACTTTCAGAAAATATAAAAAAATTTAGGATTACATTTCAACATCTTTATAACATTACTAAATATTTTTCTCGGTTATTTTAGAATTGAACACCATCTTTCTTTATTTCGAGAAAAATGAGAATTAACTTTTTCTAAAGTAGTCGGAGAAATTTGAGAATAAAAATTCCACTTGAGCCAAAAAGGATTCAGATTGGTCGTTATGACTGTCTTAGGCGCCGCTTCACTGAAATTTGTTTGCGCACCTCAGCACGAAACTGCAAAAACAAATAAATGACAATTAAAAAAATTTCTACTTTTAGCGTTATTCAGAATTATAAATGCACAGCAAGATAATGTTTTTTTATATATTCATACTTTTTACTTTTTTAATATTTATTTTATTTTTTTATTCATTTTGATATTACAGGCATAGTAAGAATATATTTGATTTTGTAATAATATATTTTGTAATAATACACTTAGGAATAATATACACTTAGTAATAATAAATTTTGTAAAAATTTGAGATAATAAATTTGAAAAATATATTTTGTAAAAAAAAATTGGAAAGATAATTTAGAAATTACATTTTCTGACCTTAGCTTTTGCGAATATTTCTATGATCCTTGTAATCGGGATTGTTAACTAATTTATTTTTGATTAATAATAATAATGCTACATTGAATAATTGTGTCTGCGTCATACTTCTCAGATAATTTTTGATTAATTTTAAATTTAAAAATAAAGCCTAAATTATGTAAATCAATTTTTTATTTGTAAAAAGTTTATTTATGAATAAAGAAATATGTACTAATGTTTAATTTATGTATTCAAAATTTAATACGGATTTATTTGTCGTTGAGATTTAGTACATAAAAATGCATGAAAATATACAAATAAATATACTTTAGGAAATGAGAATACACATTAACACATGTAACTATTAAAAAAGAAAATAAATTTTATAGGAGTAAATATTTAATTGGATAAAAAAATGCATAGAAGATTGGGCACAGATTAAAATAGCACCTAATATGTAGTTGAAATAAGACATTATATGCATTATCCGCCATTTTGATGTAAAATGCTTCAAAAGTGGACATGCCATTGCGGTATTATATGTATCTACTGATTTTAGAGTAGAACAAAGCTCAAATTTACAAAAAGATCCACCATGTTTGACCTAATAATTGTATTATATCGAAGAATTATTAAACGTTTATTGGGTAGACTAATTAATTGAAAATGTCGAAATAGACAATAGAAAAACGCAATAGGAAAGCAACCAGTAGAAAGACGCGATTGTCGGCATTCGCTTAATTAAAAACATTGCGCTACTCTTGTAAATCTATAATAGGCACAGTAGCGACATTCCAGATGGAGCAATCAATTTTCATATGTTTTTGTATACTTTAAAAATTATTAGTGTCAACAAATTTTACGCCCCTCCAAATTTTGCCTTACGCTGGAGCATATATTGCGTACTGCCAAGCAATGGTTCTGCAGATTGTAAACGGAGGTTAACACCAACACGGTGAGAAATATACAAACAACACTGTATGGTATTGATTTTTAGAGTACACGAGGACACAAGAAATCTGAATGCGCGTATCAGAAGGACGAAAAGAAAAAAATAACGATTTAATTATGCGGTATTTGCAATAATAGGATAAAATGAATCATTACACGGCAGTGATACGCATGCCAAATATGTAATAAAAAAAAAAAAGAAAACACTGACCGTGACAGGACTCGAACCTGCAATCTTCGGATCCGAAGTCCGACGCCTTATCCGTTAGGCCACACGGTCTTATTAAAGGGTTGTTTCTCAAAAGAAGTATTTCATCAGTTGGGATGTATTTTAACCCCCTGTCGATTTACTTTGGATATGTATTCGACAAAAGTTAATATTCAAACTTTTGAAACTTAAATACTTTTCCGTTATAAAAATTAACGAATATTTAAATATCAAAATGCATAGAAATTTACTGATAACGATGATTTTAATTAAATATTTTATTATATATAAAGAGATTGATATTTATTAATATCTTTATCATTTTCACATTTTTTTTTTCTGTAAAAAGATTAATTTTAATATATTGCATAATAAGTATACATGCATATAATATACCTCTTCAATGTTATTTAATATTTTTAATGGCTGTAGAAGAATCGTATTTAATTGAAGAGTTTGAACGGTCGTTTATATGTCGATTCTGAAAAGAGAGAAGTTTAACGACGTAATTGCGAAGGAGGCGTTTTACGGTTTAACGCCATTCTAGAAAACGACACGACATCCTGACTCACTAATGAACGAACATCACGCGCGTCCCTTCGCGACGTTTCGTCGCGACATAGAATCATTTCCTCTGCGATTAAGATTGGCTGTTTGCGAGCTTAGCCATTATGTTCTCGCGCGTTCGGATAAAAAAATTACTTAATTTTTTATAAAACTGCTAATATTCAGCAAACAGGACATTTCTAAGAAGTGTTCGATAAATCACAAAGAAGCAGTGCAATTATCGTAATTATTCGTCATAATATTATAATTATTATTGCGAAGTTGCGGCTAATATGTATTAATCAATATTTAATTGAAAAATAAAAACATAGATATCATCAAACCGGATGTCCTAATGATAAATCTTCTAATCAATTCTCTATTTTTTTTCTTAGCGGACATATTGAGGAAAGTCATGAATTATTTATTTGCAATTTTTTAATTTTCCCATCCTTATACATACCTAAGCTTTAAATTAAAATGTCATTAATAGAAATAAGTTTAATTTATATCGTTTGAAATTCAAAATTAATTGTCGTTTTTGTTAAAGAAAATTGGTTAAAAAAATTGCTATCAAGGAAAAAAACATATTGTAGTGTTGAGTCATCTTATATCGATTGTAATTACAGATTGTAATCATACATTGCAAATAATAACGAATTATATCAGAAATTGCTATCAGTTTTGAAATCTCATTTATGAGCTATTAAACATAAGTAAAATGCATTTCTGTTAAACTTGGTTGGTATTACTTAGTCATTAGCTTAGTTTACTCTTAGATTGTTATCGTAGCGATATAAAAATTAAAATACAAAAAGAAAAATATTTAAATGGCTAATACCAGCTAAATGACCGAAAAGATAGAAAGGAATCAATTACAGCGACAAGAAGTCCTCTCAAGTGTTCGAGTACATTAAATCGATATTTATATATATTGCAAAGATAAAATGAAGTTGTTGCGAGATATGATTTATAAAGAAAAATCTTGATATAAAATTATAAATTATTAGTAAGATCTATAAGTTATTATTATTTATTATAAAATTATTTTTCGATCCTTCCTTCATGGAAAAATAAAAATCAATAATATTTAAACACGTTTCTTTTTCTCTGCTTTTATTTATATTTATTTTATATTTGTTTAGTATATTTGGTTAGTTATATATTACATTACTTATTTTTGTTTATATATATATCGAAATGATCCATTTAACTTGAAAACCTTAAATATTTCACTTATTTTTGGTACGAAAAAATGTTTTAGATAAAAATGGAATGGTTATGAAGGGGAGACGTAGTTTGGTTACGTTGTTCTTTTTTCTAGGTTTCAAGAGGGATACGCATTTTGATCACGTTTTTTTTTCTAGGTAGATGCGTAATATAAACATGAAGGTTACTTCCATTTTTTTTAGATGTAATTATATAATTTTTTTTACATATAATACGATTCCTTTAATTATTCTACATATAGGAGTTAAGGTAGAGATATTAAAAAATCAATAGTTTTCAAACTATTTTATACTTTATTTTGGTGCATAAAGTATTAAATATTTTGTAAACTATTAAGATTTTTCGATACCTTAATACTTTTACATGTAGAATAATTAGAGCAATTATATTATGGAAAAAAATCATATACCTGGGAAAAAATGTTTCATATGTAATAATACATAATTATATATAATTATATAAAATTATATATAATTATATATAAAATTGACATATATTTTATATACATTTTATATATAATTATATATAAAATATGTCTATATATATATATATAACTTTTTTTCCTGAATATTTATATCTAAAAAAAATGGAAATGACCTCCATATTTATATGACGTTTTCAACTTAGAAAAAAACAACGTGATCAAAATACGTCCCCCTTGAAACCGTTCTACTTTTATCGGAAACATTTTTTCGTATCATTAAAAATAAGTAAAATATTCAAGGTTTTCAAGTTAAGTGGACCATCCTGTACAACTTCTAATACATCAGGCTTTTTCTGAATGCTTATACGAGGTGTTATCTTTGCGCATATCATACAACTGATACTGTGCTCTTATCGTTAAAAATGTAACACGGAGGAAAATTGGAAAAGTATGCATTTTCTTAAAGTCTCAAAAATAAAACACTCCAATATTCGCCCTTCACATTTTGCAAACTCATATACTTATGATAACATAAATTAAAATGTGCATTCTTTTAAATATGAACATTTAAATATGATTGTAGCCATTTAAATTAATAGGATATTATTTAACATCTATTTATATAAATACCAAGATATTTATACAAATTGTTAGCCTAAAGAAGAAAAGATACACGCATACACACACACACACACACACACACACACACACACACACACACACACACACACACACACACACACACAAAAGATATAATATCCAGAAATTTAAAGGTAATATTATTGCAGTGAAATTTTGTGAACAATTAGATAATAAAAGTATAAGCCATTTTTTTCCGTGAAGTAGTTTTTTAAGTATAAACGTTTAAAGTTTGACTAATCATAAGCGTTGATAAAATGTCATCTGTCCATGTGCAATGGTATTAGATACTATACTAAACAAAATATTATGCCACTGTACGTGCACTATCACAGACAGACAACTTTAAACGTTTATAATTTTTGATTAGTTATACTTTAAACGTTTTTATTTAAATTCTGAAATTTCGGGACACTCTGTGTGTGTGTGTGTTTGTGTGTGTATGTATATATATATATATTGTATATGTATATATAATATATATGTATATGCTTGATTTTTTTTTATGAAGATACAGTTTATGTAATAATTCATTCTCACATGTCATGAACAAGCTAATATAAAGTGTATTAATTTTTATACAATACATTGAATGAAAATCAAATCAATTAAGAATTAGTAAAGAGATAAGACTAATATTCATCTTATTTTCATTTTAGCAAACGTCAATTATATTATAGGTTTAATTAATATATAGTGTATTAGGTTTAAGCGTATACATTTATTATTTTTTTAAATAATTAGAATTATAAAAAAATCTTTTTAATATATAACTCAGAGGTTCGAGCCTTGACTAAGATAATATTTTTCGCAATAAAAATATTTACAGACTTTAGGATGCTTATCAACATCAGAATATTAAGATCAATTTAAGATGTCTTATGAGCATCAATTTAATTAAATTGCTTGTCAATTTAATTTGTGATATTACTACTCCAGTTCTGTCCAGAATTGCCTTTCAAGATTAAAAATAAATTTGGCGCGCAGTTTGAATAATTGGATATGAGTATATAAATTCGCACAAAATTATTTCAGCGCTAAAGATCCATCTTGACCACTAAGGTCTTTATTTCTAATTCGTTGTGTAGCCACATTACGATCTTATAAAACATTTTCTATTTTTTTCTATTATTTTTATAAAAACTATTTTGTTTAAGAAGATATCATAATGACTTAAACAAACGTTTTAAAATATTATATATATATTGTTAAATATATATATTATATAT